>NW_028135522.1:0-199000 GCF_964662115.1 Mustela nivalis
TCTTATGGGTGCCTCTGGAAATCCACTCTGCTGGTATTGGAATCCAGGCTTTTGAGGAGACATGCCTGTAAACCAAAGCAATGGATCCGATAATGGCCTCGGGTCCTGTCTGGTTCAATCTCGTTGGTATGAGTGGAGGTAGATGAGTGGAGGTAGAACTCAGCCGGTATAAACCACCCATTTTTGGTCCAGGGTGACCTACACTATTGGGATGGCCTCAGGGACTTTGGAGGGTTCTCCTAATTTGTACGATTTTTGACAATGGAATGGGCAGAATTGCCATGGATTGGGTGGGGGCAGTCCTAATGTGTGGCTCCAGGGGCCCCAGCCTGGAGGGAGTGTGGCCCAGGACTTTGAGGACAGAAGACTGAAAACACAAACTCAGCTTAAGTTTGGGGACGTAGGTATGGCACGCCCGATCTACAAACCATGAGAAGAACTCTTCAGGATATGAAGAATGAGCGAGTCTGAGGAGCTTGCTCAGGATTTTGTCTCTGACTTTTGTTTCAGCGATGGCCGTGGAATGTTGGGGAGGTCTCATGGGCCATGGACGAATCTTCCTCTCTGTGGATTTGGCCCGATCCCAATTGTTTTTCGTCAAACTGTGGGATGGGAGGACTCCTTTCAGGTTTGTTACCTCAGGTGTCCCACCAAAAGAGGATTTCCAAAGCAGAGCCCTGGGGAAGAGTGAAGGGACAACCCGAACTATGGTTAAAATTGGGGCCTTGGGGCATGGCAAGCCCAATATGCTGTCTCTTCATATAGGCCCTGAGAGGCCTTACCTGAAGACTGGGCTCAGGCTGAGGGTCACAATGTGTGTTTGTGACCAATGTGGCCCGCAAGCATGGGCTGGACCTCATGGGCCACGCTTGTTTCAACTACACTGAACGTTGGACAACATGCCAACCACAAGGTTTCTTGCCATGGGGAAAGAGTTCTGATTTCTGCATCATTTTCAACCCTGGGCAGTGGTTGATGATAAGGTCTAGGTTCTGGAGCCTGAAAACCGGAGTTGGGAAGAGATGACGACCTAAGGCCATGGCGGGTCCGATGTGCTCAGTGTGCGGCCAGCTGTCTGAGTGGGACCAGGAGGTCCAGGCTCAGGCTGGGTCAGAAGGGGAAATAGTGCCCAGGTCAGCCTATATGTTTGGGGTACAGCCGAATGGCGTGCAGGTTGATTTTCATTTGGAATTTCGGGGTAGCAATGAGGGCAATGTTTTACTTCTGTGTGGCAGGCAGAGTGCGGCATTGTAGTTCTGGATTGCCAAACTGGAGGGCTTGTGGGCCAGTAGTCTGAGGACGGAGTCTGAAAACCCAAGCTAGGCCTAGGTTTCTGGGTGAGGATATGGCAGGCACAATCTACAGACCTCAATCGAGATCTCGTGCATCTGAAGTCAGGGCAAGGATCAGACGATCGCTCAGCTTGGACTTTCTGCCCTGATGGCCCTTTCTTGAAGGGGGTTGGATCACGAGGACATGGGGGTTTTCCCACGATGGGAGTTGTGAGAAGCTCCAAACTGCAAAGATTCTTCTGCAGGACAATTGAGACCTGTTGGTTGGCTCCAGGCCAACGATTCCGAGCAGGGTTCTAAGGATGGATGCCTGGGTAGCCCACCTCGCATTCCAATGGTCTCCAAGCAAGAAGACAGGTTAGATCTGCTGGATGTGGGGGGCAACCGTGGAGGCTGAGTTGAAATGGACTCTCCTGTGGATGTGTCCTAATATGTTTTTGTGTCTATGGAGACCTTGGAATGAAGCGGTGGCCCTGGGGCCCTGAAGGGTTCTCCTAAACAGAGGCTTTGACACAGCTCCAACGTGCATGTTTCCCATGTGTAGATGAGATTTGTTCTGATGGGTGAGTCAAGAAACAGCCATATGCTGGTATTGAAATCCAGGCCTCTGAGGAGAGATGCCTGGAAACCAAAGCAATGGATCCAATTAGTGCCTAGGGGCCTGTTCGTTCCTTTTTACCTCTGGGGACATCAGTCTACGGGTCTGAGTGCAGGTAGGTGCTCAGATGGGCTCAGATTGCCCCTGTTTGTCCTGGGAAGCCACAACTATTGGGATGGCCTCAGGGACTTTGGAGGTTATCCTACTAGTAGGGTTGTGGCCATTGGAATGGGCACATACAATTCCCTTGGAGAGGGCAAGTACAGTCCTCAGGTTTGGCTCCAGGGCCCTGAGCCTGTAGGGTGTGTAGGCCAGAGCTGTTTGGACAGTTGTCTTAAAACACAAACTCGGCTTATGTTTTGGTTCATAGGTATGGCAGGACTGATCTACAGACCATGAGGAGAACACTTCGGGATATAAAAAAGGGCGAGTGTGAGGCTCTTGCTCAAGTTTTTGTCTCTGGATATCGTGTCACTCATGGTCGTGAAATTGCCGGGTGACTTCATGGGAAATGGACGAGTCATACTCTCTGGGGGTTCGGTCCCGTCCAAAGAGTTTGGGGTCATTCTGGGGATGGAAGAAGTCCGTTTTTTTGTTGTTGTCGATTTGTTTCATTTTGTTTTTCAACCTCAGATGTCCCACCAAATGAGGGATTCCAGAGTAGAGCCCTGGGGTGGGGCGACTGGACAACCAGAAATCTGGTTAAAAATTGGGGACTAGGGACATGTCAAGCCCATTATGACATCTAATGGTCCAGCCACTGAGAGGACTTACTAGAGGACAGGACTCACGCTGAGGTCACAAGGCGTGTTTATGCTCTCGTCGCACTCAAGAATGGGCGGGGCCTCAGGTTGAATGCTGGTTTCTCCTACACTGAACGTTGGACAACATGCGAACCACAAGGTTTCTTGCCATGGGTCAGGAAGAGTTCTGATTTCTGCATCACAGTCACCCGTGGGCAGTGATTGGAGATAAGGTCTAGGTTCTGAAGCCTGAAAACTGAGGTAGGGAAGAGATGATGACCTAAGGCCATGGCGGGTCTGATGTGCTCAGCGTGCGGTCAGCTGTCTGGGTGTTGGTCAGCAGGTCCGGGCTCAGGTTGTGTCAGACAGTGCATTAGTGCCCAGGTTAGACTATATAATTTGGGTACATTCGAGTGCCGTGTAGGTTTATCCTCATTTAAGCTGCCTGGGCTGCTCATTAGGCAATATATTTTTTCTAGAGGGCAGGCAGAGTGCTTCATTGTCGGTCCGGAATTGCCAAACTTGAGGGCTTCGGGGCCAGGATAGTGAGGACGGAAGTCTGAGAACACAAGCTAGACTTCGGATTCAGGGTGAGGGCACGGCAGGTACCTCCTGCAGATCTGAACCAATATCTCATGCATCTGAAGTCAGGGCGAGGATCCGACGTTGGCTCAGGTTGGAGTTTCTGTGCATGACGGCCCCTTCATGAAGGGAGCGGAATCTCGACCCCATGGAGGTTTTCCACGTTGGGAGATGTGGGATGTTCCCTTCAAGAATTCCTTCTGCGGGACAATTGAGACCTGTTGTACAGCTCCATGACATCCCATATGGAATGACTCCAGAGCACCGTTCCAGGATGAATGCCAGGGAAGTCCGCCTCGCCTTCCAATTGTCTCCTAGCAACAAGACAGTTTAGATCTAATGGATCTGCGGGAGCAACAGGGGTGGCTGAGTTGAAATGCACTTTCCAGAGGATGGGTCCTAACGTGTATTTGTGTCCATGAGGACCTTGGAATGGGGATGTGGCACCGGGACCCTGAAGTATTCTCCTAAGCTTTGGCTTAGCTACCATGCACAAGTTTCCTTGTGGAGACGAGATTTGTTCTGATGAGTGCTTCAGGAAATCCCCTCTGCTGGTAATGGAATCCAGGCTTTTGAGGAGACATGCCTGTAAACCAAAGCAATGGATTCGATAATGGCCTCGGGTCCTGTCTGGTTCAATCTCCTTGGTATGATTGGAGGTAGATGAGTGGAGGTAGATGCTCAGCCGGTATCAACCACCCATTTTTTGTCCCGGGCGACCTATACTATTGGGATGGCCTCAGGGACTTTGGAGGGTTCTCCTAATTTGTACGATTTTTGACAATGGAATGGGCAGAATTGCCATGGATTGGGTGGGGGCAGTCCTAATGTGTGGCTCCAGGGGCCCCAGCCTGGAGGGAGTGTGGCCCAGGACTTTGAGGACAGAAGACTGAAAACACAAACTCAGCTTAAGTTTGGGGACGTAGGTATGGCACGCCCGATCTACAAACCATGAGAAGAACTCTTCAGGATATGAAGAATGAGCGAGTCTGAGGAGCTTGCTCAGGATTTTGTCTCTGACTTTTGTTTCAGCGATGGCCGTGGAATGTTGGGGAGGTCTCATGGGCCATGGACGAATCTTCCTCTCTGTGGATTTGGCCCGATCCCAATTGTTTTTCGTCAATCTGTGGGATGGGAGGACTCCTTTCAGGTTTGTTACCTCAGGTGTCCCACCAAAAGAGGAATTCCAAAGCAGAGCCCTGGGGAAGAGTGAAGGGACAACCCGAACTATGGTTAAAAATTGGGGCCTTGGGGCATGGCAAGCCCAATATGCTGTCTCTTCATATAGGCCCTGAGAGGCCTTACCTGAGGACTGGGCTCAGGCTGAGGGTCACAATGTGTGTTTGTGACCAATGTGGCCCGCAAGCATGGGCTGGACCTCATGGGCCACGCTTGTTTCAAATACACTGAACGTTGGACAACATGCCAAGCACAAGGTTTCTTGCCATGGGGAAAGAGTTCTGATTTCTGCATCATTTTCAACCCTGGGCAGTGGTTGGAGATAAGGTCTAGGTTCTGGAGCCTGAAAACCGCAGTTGGGAAGAGATGACGACCTAAGGCCATGGCGGGTCCGATGTGCTCAGTGTGCGGCCAGCTGTCTGGGTGGGACCAGGAGGTCCAGGCTCAGGCTGGGTCAGAAGGGGAAATAGTGCCCAGGTCAGCCTATATGTTTGGGGTACAGCCGAATGGCGTGCAGGTTGATTTTCATTTGGGGTTTCGGGGTAGCAATGAGGGCAATGTTTTACTTCTGTATGGCAGGCAGAGTGCGGCATTGTAGTTTTGGATTGCCAAACTGGAGGGCTTGTGGGCCAGTAGTCTGAGGACGGAGTCTGAAAACCCAAGCTAGGCCTAGGTTTCTGGGTGAGGATATGGCAGGCACAATCTACAGACCTCAATCGAGATCTCGTGCATCTGAAGTCAGGGCAAGGATCAGACGATCGCTCAGCTTGGACTTTCTGCCCTGATGGCCCTTTCTTGAAGGGGGTTGGATCACGAGGACATGTGGGTTTTCCCACGATGGGAGTTGTGAGAAGCTCCAAACTGCAAAGATTCTTCTGCAGGACAATTGAGACCTGTTGGTTGGCTCCAGGCCAACGATTCCAAGCAGGGTTCTAAGGATGGATGGCTGGGTAGCCCACCTCGCATTCCAATTGTCTCCAAGCAACAAGACAAGTTAGATCTGCTGGATGTGGGGGGCAACCGAGGAGGCTGAGTTGAAATGGACTCTCCTGTGGATGTGTCCTAATATGTTTTTCTGTCTATGGAGACCTTGGAATAAAGCGGTGGCCCTGGGACCCTGAAGGGTTCTCCTAAACAGAGGCTTTGACACAGCTCCAACGTGCATGTTTCCCATGTGTAGATGAGATTTGTTCTGATGGGTGAGTCAAGAAACAGCCATATGCTGGTATTGAAATCCAGGCCTCTGAGGAGAGATGCCTGGAAAACAAAGCAATGGATCCGATTAGTGCCTAGGGGCCTGTTCGTTCCTTTTTACCTCTGGGGACATCAGTCTACGGGTCTGAGTGCAGGTAGGTGCTCAGATGGGCTCAGATTGCCCTTGTTTGTCCTGGGAAGCCACAACTATTGGGATGGCCTCAGGGACTTTGGAGGTTATCCTACTAGTAGGGTTGTGGCCATTGGAATGGGCACATACAATTCCCTTGGAGAGGGCAAGTACAGTCCTCAGGTTTGGCTCCAGGGCCCTGAGCCTGTAGGGTGTGTAGGCCAGAGCTGTTTGGACAGTTGTCTGAAAACACAAACTCGGCTTATGTTTTGGGTCATAGGTATGGCAGGACTGATCTACAGACCATGAGGAGAACACTTCGGGATATGAAAAAAGGGCGAGTGTGAGGCTCTTGCTCAAGTTTTTGTCTCTGGATATCGTGTCACTCATGGTCGTGAAATTGCCGGGTGACTTCATGGGAAATGGACGAGTCTTACTCTCTGGGGGTTCGGTCCCGTCCAAAGAGTTTGGGGTCATTCTGGGGATGGAAGAAGTCCGTTTTTTTGTTGTTGTTGTCGATTTGTTTCATTTTGTTTTTCAACCTAGATGTCCCACCAAATGAGGGATTCCAGAGTAGAGCCCTGGGGTGGGGCGACTGGACAACCAGAAATCTGGTTAAAAATTGGGGACTAGGGACATGTCAAGCCCATTATGACATCTAATGGTCCAGCCACTGAGAGGACTTACTAGAGGACAGGACTCACGCTGAGGTCACAAGGCGTGTTTATGCTCTCGTCGCACTCAAGAATGGGCGGGGCCTCAGCGTGAATGCTGCTTTTTCCTACACTGAACGTTGGACAACATGCCAACCACAAGGTTTCTTGCCATGGGTCAGGAAGAGTTCTGATTTCTGCATCACAGTCACCCGTGGGCAGTGATTGGAGATAAGGTCTAGGTTCTGAAGCCTGAAAACTGAGGTAGGGAAGAGATGATGACCTAAGGCCATGGCGGGTCTGATGTGCTCAGCGTGCGGTCAGCTGTCTGGGTGTTGGTCAGCAGGTCCGGGCTCAGGTTGTGTCAGACAGTGCATTAGTGCCCAGGTTAGACTATATAATTTGGGTACATTCGAGTGCCGTGTAGGTTTATCCTCATTTAAGCTGCCTGGGCTGCTCATTAGGCAATATATTTTTTCTAGAGGGCAGGCAGAGTGCTTCATTGTCGGTCCGGAATTGCCAAACTTGAGGCCTTCGGGGCCAGGAGAGTGAGGACGGAAGTCTGAGAACACAAGCTAGACTTCGGATTCAGGGTGAGGGCACGGCAGGTACCTCCTGCAGATCTGAACCAATATCTCATGCATCTGAAGTCAGGGCGAGGATCCGACGTTGGCTCAGGTTGGAGTTTCTGTGCATGACGGCCCCTTCATGAAGGGAGCGGAATCTCGAGGCCATGGAGGTTTTCCACGTTGGGAGATGTGGGATGCCCCCTTCAAGGATTCCTTCTGCGGGACAATTGAGACCTGTTGGACAGCTCCAGGACATCCCATATGGTATGACTCCAGAGCACCGTACCAGAATGGATGCCTGGGAAGTCTGCCTCGCCTTCCAATTGTCTCCTAGCAACAAGACAGTTTAGATCTAATGGATCTGCGGGAGCAACCTGGGTGGCTGAGTTGAAATGCACTTTCCAGAGGATGGGTCCTAACGTGTGTTTGTGTCCATGAGGGCCTTGGAATGGGGAGGTGGCGCCGGGACCCTGAAGTATTCTCCTAAGCTTTGGCTTAGCTACCATGCACAAGTTTCCTTGTGGAGACGAGATTTGTTCTGATGGGTGCCTCAGGAAATCCCCTCTGCTGGTATTGGAATCCAGGCTTTTGAGGAGACATGCCTGTAAACCAAAGCAATGGATCCGATAAT
This sequence comes from Mustela nivalis, assembly GCF_964662115.1. NCBI lineage: Eukaryota > Metazoa > Chordata > Mammalia > Carnivora > Mustelidae > Mustela > Mustela nivalis. The sequence continues at coordinate 7,572 of NW_028135522.1, forward strand.
AGCCTCGGGTCCTGTCTGGTTCAATCTCCTTGGCATGAGTGGAGGTAGATGAGTGGAGGTAGATGCTCAGCCGGTATCAACCATCCATTTTTGGTCCCGGGCGACCTACACTATTGGGATGGCCTCAGGGAATTTGGAGGGTTCTCCTAATTTGTACGATTTTTGACAATGGAATGGGCAGAATTGCCATGGATTGGGTGGGGGCAGTCCTAATGTGTGGCTCCAGGGGCCCCAGCCTGGAGGGAGTGTGGCCCAGGACTTTGAGGACAGAAGACTGAAAACACAAACTCAGCTTAAGTTTGGGGACGTAGGTATGGCATGCCCGATCTACAAACCATGAGAAGACCTCTTCAGGATATGAAGAATGAGCGAGTCTGAGGAGCTTGCTCAGGATTTTTCTCTGACTTTTGTTTCAGCGATGGCCGTGGAATGTTGGGGAGGTCTCATGGGCCATGGACGAATCTTCCTCTCTGTGGATTTGGCCCGATCCCAATTGTTTTTCGTCAATCTGTGGGATGGGAGGACTCCTTTCAGGTTTGTTACCTCAGGTGTCCCACCAAAAGAGGAATTCCAAAGCAGAGCCCTGGGGAAGAGTGAAGGGACAACCCGAACTATGGTTAAAAATTGGGGCCTTGGGGCATGGCAAGCCCAATATGCTGTCTCTTCATATAGGCCCTGAGAGGCCTTACCTGAGGACTGGGCTCAGGCTGAGGGTCACAATGTGTGTTTGTGACCAATGTGGCCCGCAAGCATGGGCTGGGCCTCATGGGCCACGCTTGTTTCAACTACACTGAACGTTGGACAACATGCCAACCACAAGGTTTCTTGCCATGGGGAAAGAGTTCTGATTTCTGCATCATTTTCAACCCTGGGCAGTGGTTGGAGATAAGGTCTAGGTTCTGGAGCCTGAAAACCGGAGTTGGGAAGAGATGACGACCTAAGGCCATGGCGGGTCCGATGTGCTCAGTGTGCGGCCAGCTGTCTGGGTGGGACCAGGAGGTCCAGGCTCAGGCTGGGTCAGAAGGGGAAATAGTGCCCAGGTCAGCCTATATGTTTGGGGTACAGCCGAATGGCGTGCAGGTTGATTTTCATTTGGGGTTTCGGGGTAGCAATGAGGGCAATGTTTTACTTCTGTATGGCGGCATTGTAGTTCTGGATTGCCCAACTGGAGGGCTTGTGGGCCAGTAGTCTGAGGACGGAGTCTGAAAACCCAAGCTAGGCCTAGGTTTCTGGGTGAGGATATGGCAGGCACAATCTACAGACCTCAATCGAGATCTCGTGCATCTGAAGTCAGGGCAAGGATCAGACGATCGCTCAGCTTGGACTTTCTGCCCTGATGGCCCTTTCTTGAAGGGGGTTGGATCACGAGGACATGGGGGTTTTCCCACGATGGGAGTTGTGAGAAGCTCCAAACTGCAAAGATTCTTCTGCAGGACAATTGAGACCTGTTGGTTGGCTCCAGGCCAACGATTCCGAGCAGGGTTCTAAGGATGGATGCCTGGGTAGCCCACCTCGCATTCCAATGGTCTCCAAGCAAGAAGACAGGTTAGATCTGCTGGATTTGGGGGGCAACCGTGGAGGCTGAGTTGAAATGGACTCTCCTGTGGATGTGTCCTATTATGTTTTTGTGTCTATGGAGACCTTGGAATGAAGCGGTGGCCCTGGGGCCCTGAAGGGTTCTCCTAAACAGAGGCTTTGACACAGCTCCAACGTGCATGTTTCCCATGTGTAGATGAGATTTGTTCTGATGGGTGAGTCAAGAAACAGCCATATGCTGGTATTGAAATCCAGGCCTCTGAGGAGAGATGCCTGGAAACCAAAGCAATGGATCCGATTAGTGCCTAGGGGCCTGTTCGTTCCTTTTTACCTCTGGGGACATCAGTCTACGGGTCTGAGTGCAGGAAGGTGCTCAGATGGGCTCAGATTGCCCCTGTTTGTCCTGGGAAGCCACAACTATTGGGATGGCCTCAGGGACTTTGGAGGTTATCCTACTAGTAGGGTTGTGGCCATTGGAATGGGCACATACAATTCCCTTGGAGAGGGCAAGTACAGTCCTCAGGTTTGGCTCCAGGGCCCTGAGCCTGTAGGGTGTGTAGGCCAGAGCTGTTTGGACAGTTGTCTTAAAACACAAACTCGGCTTATGTTTTGGTTCATAGGTATGGCAGGACTGATCTACAGACCATGAGGAGAACACTTCGGGATATAAAAAAGGGCGAGTGTGAGGCTCTTGCTCAAGTTTTTGTCTCTGGATATCGTGTCACTCATGGTCGTGAAATTGCCGGGTGACTTCATGGGAAATGGACGAGTCATACTCTCTGGGGGTTCGGTCCCGTCCAAAGAGTTTGGGGTCATTCTGGGGATGGAAGAAGTCCGTTTTTTTGTTGTTGTCGATTTGTTTCATTTTGTTTTTCAACCTCAGATGTCCCACCAAATGAGGGATTCCAGAGTAGAGCCCTGGGGTGGGGCGACTGGACAACCAGAAATCTGGTTAAAAATTGGGGACTAGGGACATGTCAAGCCCATTATGACATCTAATGGTCCAGCCACTGAGAGGACTTACTAGAGGACAGGACTCACGCTGAGGTCACAAGGCGTGTTTATGCTCTCGTCGCACTCAAGAATGGGCGGGGCCTCAGGTTGAATGCTGGTTTCTCCTACACTGAACGTTGGACAACATGCCAACCACAAGGTTTCTTGCCATGGGTCAGGAAGAGTTCTGATTTCTGCATCACAGTCACCCGTGGGCAGTGATTGGAGATAAGGTCTAGGTTCTGAAGCCTGAAAACTGAGGTAGGGAAGAGATGATGACCTAAGGCCATGGCGGGTCTGATGTGCTCAGCGTGCGGTCAGCTGTCTGGGTGTTGGTCAGCAGGTCCGGGCTCAGGTTGTGTCAGACAGTGCATTAGTGCCCAGGTTAGACTATATAATTTGGGTACATTCGAGTGCCGTGTAGGTTTATCCTCATTTAAGCTGCCTGGGCTGCTCATTAGGCAATATATTTTTTCTAGAGGGCAGGCAGAGTGCTTCATTGTCGGTCCGGAATTGCCAAACTTGAGGGCTTCGGGGCCAGGAGAGTGAGCACGGAAGTCTGAGAACACAAGCTAGACTTCGGATTCAGGGTGAGGGCACGGCAGGTACCTCCTGCAGATCTGAACCAATATCTCATGCATCTGAAGTCAGGGCGAGGATCCGACGTTGGCTCAGGTTGGAGTTTCTGTGCATGACGGCCCCTTCATGAAGGGAGCGGAATCTCGACCCCATGGAGGTTTTCCACGTTGGGAGATGTGGGATGTTCCCTTCAAGAATTCCTTCTGCGGGACAATTGAGACCTGTTGTACAGCTCCATGACATCCCATATGGAATGACTCCAGAGCACCGTTCCAGGATGAATGCCAGGGAAGTCCGCCTCGCCTTCCAATTGTCTCCTAGCAACAAGACAGTTTAGATCTAATGGATCTGCGGGAGCAACAGGGGTGGCTGAGTTGAAATGCACTTTCCAGAGGATGGGTCCTAACGTGTATTTGTGTCCATGAGGACCTTGGAATGGGGATGTGGCACCGGGACCCTGAAGTATTCTCCTAAGCTTTGGCTTAGCTACCATGCACAAGTTTCCTTGTGGAGACGAGATTTGTTCTGATGAGTGCTTCAGGAAATCCCCTCTGCTGGTATTGGAATCCAGGCTTTTGAGGAGACATGCCTGTAAACCAAAGCAATGGATTCGATAATGGCCTCGGGTCCTGTCTGGTTCAATCTCCTTGGTATGAATTGAGGTAGATGAGTGGAGGTAGATGCTCAGCCGGTATCAACCACCCATTTTTTGTCCCGGGCGACCTACACTATTGGGATGGCCTCAGGGACTTTGGAGGGTTCTCCTAATTTGTACGATTTTTGACAATGGAATGGGCAGAATTGCCATGGATTAGGTGGGGGCAGTCCTAATGTGTGGCTCCAGGGGCCCCAGCCTGGAGGGAGTGTGGCCCAGGACTTTGAGGACAGAAGACTGAAAACACAAACTCAGCTTAAGTTTGGGGACGTAGGTATGGCACGCCCGATCTACAAACCATGAGAAGAACTCTTCAGGATATGAAGAATGAGCGAGTCTGAGGAGCTTGCTCAGGATTTTGTCTCTGACTTTTGTTTCAGCGATGGCCGTGGAATGTTGGGGAGGTCTCATGGGCCATGGACGAATCTTCCTCTCTGTGGATTTGGCCCGATCCCAATTGTTTTTCGTCAATCTGTGGGATGGGAGGACTCCTTTCAGGTTTGTTACCTCAGGTGTCCCACCAAAAGAGGAATTCCAAAGCAGAGCCCTGGGGAAGAGTGAAGGGACAACCCGAACTATGGTTAAAAATTGGGGCCTTGGGGCATGGCAAGCCCAATATGCTGTCTCTTCATATAGGCCCTGAGAGGCCTTACCTGAGGACTGGGCTCAGGCTGAGGGTCACAATGTGTGTTTGTGACCAATGTGGCCCGCAAGCATGGGCTGGACCTCATGGGCCACGCTTGTTTCAAATACACTGAACGTTGGACAACATGCCAAGCACAAGGTTTCTTGCCATGGGGAAAGAGTTCTGATTTCTGCATCATTTTCAACCCTGGGCAGTGGTTGGAGATAAGGTCTAGGTTCTGGAGCCTGAAAACCGCAGTTGGGAAGAGATGACGACCTAAGGCCATGGCGGGTCCGATGTGCTCAGTGTGCGGCCAGCTGTCTGGGTGGGACCAGGAGGTCCAGGCTCAGGCTGGGTCAGAAGGGGAAATAGTGCCCAGGTCAGCCTATATGTTTGGGGTACAGCCGAATGGCGTGCAGGTTGATTTTCATTTGGGGTTTCGGGGTAGCAATGAGGGCAATGTTTTACTTCTGTATGGCAGGCAGAGTGCGGCATTGTAGTTCTGGATTGCCCAACTGGAGGGCTTGTGGGCCAGTAGTCTGAGGACGGAGTCTGAAAACCCAAGCTAGGCCTAGGTTTCTGGGTGAGGATATGGCAGGCACAATCTACAGACCTCAATCGAGATCTCGTGCATCTGAAGTCAGGGCAAGGATCAGACGATCGCTCAGCTTGGACTTTCTGCCCTGATGGCCCTTTCTTGAAGGGGGTTGGATCACGAGGACATGTGGGTTTTCCCACGATGGGAGTTGTGAGAAGCTCCAAACTGCAAAGATTCTTCTGCAGGACAATTGAGACCTGTTGGTTGGCTCCAGGCCAACGATTCCAAGCAGGGTTCTAAGGATGGATGGCTGGGTAGCCCACCTCGCATTCCAATTGTCTCCAAGCAACAAGACAAGTTAGATCTGCTGGATGTGGGGGGCAACCGAGGAGGCTGAGTTGAAATGGACTCTCCTGTGGATGTGTCCTAATATGTTTTTCTGTCTATGGAGACCTTGGAATAAAGCGGTGGCCCTGGGACCCTGAAGGGTTCTCCTAAACAGAGGCTTTGACACAGCTCTAACGTGCATGTTTCCCATGTGTAGATGAGATTTGTTCTGATGGGTGAGTCAAGAAACAGCCATATGCTGGTATTGAAATCCAGGCCTCTGAGGAGAGATGCCTGGAAAACAAAGCAATGGATCCGATTAGTGCCTAGGGGCCTGTTCGTTCCTTTTTACCTCTGGGGACATCAGTCTACGGGTCTGAGTGCAGGTAGGTGCTCAGATGGGCTCAGATTGCCCTTGTTTGTCCTGGGAAGCCACAACTATTGGGATGGCCTCAGGGACTTTGGAGGTTATCCTACTAGTAGGGTTGTGGCCATTGGAATGGGCACATACAATTCCCTTGGAGAGGGCAAGTACAGTCCTCAGGTTTGGCTCCAGGGCCCTGAGCCTGTAGGGTGTGTAGGCCAGAGCTGTTTGGACAGTTGTCTGAAAACACAAACTCGGCTTATGTTTTGGGTCATAGGTATGGCAGGACTGATCTACAGACCATGAGGAGAACACTTCGGGATATGAAAAAAGGGCGAGTGTGAGGCTCTTGCTCAAGTTTTTGTCTCTGGATATCGTGTCACTCATGGTCGTGAAATTGCCGGGTGACTTCATGGGAAATGGACGAGTCTTACTCTCTGGGGGTTCGGTCCCGTCCAAAGAGTTTGGGGTCATTCTGGGGATGGAAGAAGTCCGTTTTTTTGTTGTTGTTGTCGATTTGTTTCATTTTGTTTTTCAACCTAGATGTCCCACCAAATGAGGGATTCCAGAGTAGAGCCCTGGGGTGGGGCGACTGGACAACCAGAAATCTGGTTAAAAATTGGGGACTAGGGACATGTCAAGCCCATTATGACATCTAATGGTCCAGCCACTGAGAGGACTTACTAGAGGACAGGACTCACGCTGAGGTCACAAGGCGTGTTTATGCTCTCGTCGCACTCAAGAATGGGCGGGGCCTCAGCGTGAATGCTGCTTTTTCCTACACTGAACGTTGGACAACATGCCAACCACAAGGTTTCTTGCCATGGGTCAGGAAGAGTTCTGATTTCTGCATCACAGTCACCCGTGGGCAGTGATTGGAGATAAGGTCTAGGTTCTGAAGCCTGAAAACTGAGGTAGGGAAGAGATGATGACCTAAGGCCATGGCGGGTCTGATATGCTCAGCGTGCGGTCAGTTGTCTGGGTGTTGGTCAGCAGGTCCGGGCTCAGGTTGTGTCAGACAGTGCATTAGTGCCCAGGTTAGACTATATAAGTTGGGTACATTCGAGTGCCGTGTAGGTTTATCCTCATTTAAGCTGCCTGGGCTGCTCATTAGGCAATATATTTTTTCTAGAGGGCAGGCAGAGTGCTTCATTGTCGGTCCGGAATTGCCAAACTTGAGGGCTTCGGGGCCAGGAGAGTGAGGACGGAAGTCTGAGAACACAAGCTAGACTTCGGATTCAGGGTGAGGGCACGGCAGGTACCTCCTGCAGATCTGAACCAATATCTCATGCATCTGAAGTCAGGGGGAGGATCCGACGTTGGCTCAGGTTGGAGTTTCTGTGCATGACGGCCCCTTCATGAAGGGAGCGGAATCTCGAGGCCATGGAGGTTTTCCACGTTGGGAGATGTGGGATGCCCCTTTCAAGGATTCCTTCTGCGGGACAATTGAGACCTGTTGGACAGCTCCAGGACATCCCATATGGTATGACTCCAGAGCACCGTACCAGAATGGATGCCTGGGAAGTCTGCCTCGCCTTCCAATTGTCTCCTAGCAACAAGACAGTTTAGATCTAATGGATCTGCGGGAGCAACCTGGGTGGCTGAGTTGAAATGCACTTTCCAGAGGATGGGTCCTAACGTGTGTTTGTGTCCATGAGGGCCTTGGAATGGGGAGGTGGCGCCGGGACCCTGAAGTATTCTCCTAAGCTTTGGCTTAGCTACCATGCACAAGTTTCCTTGTGGAGACGAGATTTGTTCTGATGGGTGCCTCAGGAAATCCCCTCTGCTGGTATTGGAATCCAGGCTTTTGAGGAGACATGCCTGTAAACCAAAGCAATGGATCCGATAATAGCCTCGGGTCCTGTCTGGTTCAATCTCCTTGGTATGAGTGGAGGTAGATGAGTGGAGGTAGATGCTCAGCCGGTATCAACCATCCATTTTTGGTCCCGGGCGACCTACACTATTGGGATGGCCTCAGGGAATTTGGAGGGTTCTCCTAATTTGTACGATTTTTGACAATGGAATGGGCAGAATTGCCATGGATTGGGTGGGGGCAATAGTAATGTGTGACTCCAGGGGCCCCAGCCTGGAGGGAGTGTGGCCCAGGACTTTGAGGACAGAAGACTGAAAACACAAACTCAGCTTAAGTTTGGGGACGTAGGTATGGCATGCCCGATCTACAAACCATGAGAAGAACTCTTCAGGATATGAAGAATGAGCGAGTCTGAGGAGCTTGCTCAGGATTTTTCTCTGACTTTTGTTTCAGCGATGGCCGTGGAATGTTGGGGAGGTCTCATGGGCCATGGACGAATCTTCCTCTCTGTGGATTTGGCCCGATCCCAATTGTTTTTCGTCAATCTGTGGGATGGGAGGACTCCTTTCAGGTTTGTTACCTCAGGTGTCCCACCAAAAGAGGAATTCCAAAGCAGAGCCCTGGGGAAGAGTGAAGGGACAACCCGAACTATGGTTAAAAATTGGGGCCTTGGGGCATGGCAAGCCCAATATGCTGTCTCTTCATATAGGCCCTGAGAGGCCTTACCTGAGGACTGGGCTCAGGCTGAGGGTCACAATGTGTGTTTGTGACCAATGTGGCCCGCAAGCATGGGCTGGGCCTCATGGGCCACGCTTGTTTCAACTACACTGAACGTTGGACAACATGCCAACCACAAGGTTTCTTGCCATGGGGAAAGAGTTCTGATTTCTGCATCATTTTCAACCCTGGGCAGTGGTTGGAGATAAGGTCTAGGTTCTGGAGCCTGAAAACCGGAGTTGGGAAGAGATGACGACCTAAGGCCATGGCGGGTCCGATGTGCTCAGTGTGCGGCCAGCTGTCTGGGTGGGACCAGGAGGTCCAGGCTCAGGCTGGGTCAGAAGGGGAAATAGTGCCCAGGTCAGCCTATATGTTTGGGGTACAGCCGAATGGCGTGCAGGTTGATTTTCATTTGGGGTTTCGGGGTAGCAATGAGGGCAATGTTTTACTTCTGTATGGCAGGCAGAGTGCGGCATTGTAGTTCTGGATTGCCAAACTGGAGGGCTTGTGGGTCAGTAGTCTGAGGACGGAGTCTGAAAACCCAAGCTAGGCCTAGGTTTCTGGGTGAGGATATGGCAGGCACAATCTACAGACCTCAATCGAGATCTCGTGCATCTGAAGTCAGGGCAAGGATCAGACGATCGCTCAGGTTGGACTTTCTGCCCTGATGGCCCTTTCTTGAAGGGGGTTGGATCACGAGGACATGGGGGTTTTCCCACGATGGGAGTTGTGAGAAGCTCCAAACTGCAAAGATTCTTCTGCAGGACAATTGAGACCTGTTGGTTGGCTCCAGGCCAACGATTCCGAGCAGGGTTCTAAGGATGGATGGCTGGGTAGCCCACCTCGCATTCCAATTGTCTCCAAGCAACAAGACAGGTTAGATCTGCTGGATGTGGGGGGCAACTGAGGAGGCTGAGTTGAAATGGACCCTCCTTGGGATGTGTCCTAATATGTTTTTGTGTCTATGGAGACCTTGGAATAAAGCGGTGGCCCTGGGACCCTGAAGGGTTCTCCTAAACAGAGGCTTTGACACAGCTCCAACGTGCATGTTTCCCATGTGTAGATGAGATTTGTTCTGATGGGTGAGTCAAGAAACAGCCATATGCTGGTATTGAAATCCAGGCCTCTGAGGAGAGATGCCTGGAAATCAAAGCAATGGATCCGATTAGTGCCTAGGGGCCTGTTCGTTCCTTTTTACCTCTGGGGACATCAGTCTACGGGTCTGAGTGCAGGTAGGTTCTCAGATGTGCTCAGATTGCCCTTGTTTGTCCTGGGAAGCCACAACTATTTGATGGCCTCAGGGACTTTGGAGGTTATCCTACTAGTAGGGTTGTGGCCATTGGAATGGGCACATACAATTCCCTTGGAGAGGGCAAGTACAGTCCTCAGGTTTGGCTCCAGGGCCCTGAGCCTGTAGGGTGTGTAGGCCAGAGCTGTTTGGACAGTTGTCTGAAAACACAAACTCGGCTTATGTTTTGGGTCATAGGTATGGCAGGACTGATCTACAGACCATGAGGAGAACACTTCGGGATATGAAAAAAGGGCGAGTGTGAGGCTCTTGCTCAAGTTTTTGTCTCTGGATATCGTGTCACTCATGGTCGTGAAATTGCCGGGTGACTTCATGGGAAATGGACGAGTCATACTCTCTGGGGGTTCGGTCCCGTCCAAAGAGTTTGGGGTCATTCTGGGGATGGAAGAAGTCCGTTTTTTTGTTGTTGTAGATTTGTTTCATTTTGTTTTTCAACCTCAGATGTCCCACCAAATGAGGGATTCCAGAGTAGAGCCCTGGGGTGGGGCGACTGGACAACCAGAAATCTGGTTAAAAATTGGGGACTAGGGACATGTCAAGCCCATTATGACATCTAATGGTCCAGCCACTGAGAGGACTTACTAGAGGACAGGACTCACGCTGAGGTCACAATGCGTGTTTATGCTCTTGTCGCACTCAAGAATGGGCGGGGCCTCAGGGTGAATGCTGGTTTCTCCTACACTGAACGTTGGACAACATGCGAACCACAAGGTTTCTTGCCATGGGTCAGGAAGAGTTCTGATTTCTGCATCACAGTCACCTGTGGGCAGTGATTGGAGATAAGGTCTAGTTTCTGAAGCCTGAAAACTGAGGTAGGGAAGAGATGATGACCTAAGGCCATGGCGGGTCTGATGTGCTCAGCGTGCGGTCAGCTGTCTGGGTGTTGGTCAGCAGGTCCGGGCTCAGGTTGTGTCAGACAGTGCATTAGTGCCCAGGTTAGACTATATAATTTGGGTACATTCGAGTGCCGTGTAGGTTTATCCTCATTTAAGCTGCCTGGGCTGCTCATTAGGCAATCAATTTTTTCTAGAGGGCAGGCAGAGTGCTTCATTGTCGGTCCGGAATTGCCAAACTTGAGGGCTTCGGGGCCAGGAGAGTGAGGACGGAAGTCTGAGAACACAAGCTAGACTTCGGATTCAGGGTGAGGGCACGGCAGGTACCTCCTGCAGATCTGAACCAATATCTCATGCATCTGAAGTCAGGGCGAGGATCCGACGTTGGCTCAGGTTGGAGTTTCTGTGCATGACGGCCCCTTCATGAAGGGAGCGGAATCTCGAGGCCATGGAGGTTTTCCACGTTGGGAGATGTGGGATGTTCCCTTCAAGAATTCCTTCTGCGGGACAAATGAGACCTGTTGTACAGCTCCATGACATCCCATATGGAATGACTCCAGAGCACCGTTCCAGGATGAATGCCAGGGAAGTCCGCTTCGCCTTCCAATTGTCTCCTAGCAACAAGACAGTTTAGATGTAATGGATCTGCGGGAGCAACAGGGGTGGCTGAGTTGAAATGCACTTTCCAGAGGATGGGTCCTAACGTGTATTTGTGTCCATGAGGACCTTGGAATGGGGAGGTGGCACCGGGACCCTGAAGTATTCTCCTAAGCTTTGGCTTAGCTACCATGCACAAGTTTCCTTGTGGAGACGAGATTTGTTCTGATGAGTGCCTCAGGAAATCCCCTCTGCTGGTATTGGAATCCAGGCTTTTTAGGAGACATGCCTGTAAACCAAAGCAATGGATTCGATAATGGCCTCGGGTCCTGTCTGGTTCAATCTCCTTGGTATGATTGGAGGTAGATGAGTGGAGGTAGATGCTCAGCCGGTATCAACCACCCATTTTTTGTCCCGGGCGACCTACACTATTGGGATGGCCTCAGGGACTTTGGAGGGTTCTCCTAATTTGTACGATTTTTGACAATGGAATGGGCAGAATTGCCATGGATTGGGTGGGGGCAGTCCTAATGTGTGGCTCCAGGGGCCCCAGCCTGGAGGGAGTGTGGCCCAGGACTTTGAGGACAGAAGACTGAAAACACAAACTCAGCTTAAGTTTGGGGACGTAGGCATGGCACGCCCGATCTACAAACCATGAGAAGAACTCTTCAGGATATGAAGAATGAGCTAGTCTGAGGCGCTTGCTCAGGCTTTTGTCTCTGGATTTTGTTTCAGCGATGGTCGTGGAATGTTGGGGAGGTCTCATGGGCCATGGACGAATCTTCCTCTCTGTGGATTTGGCCCGATTCCAATTGTTTTTCGTCAATCTGTGGGATGGGAGGACTCCTTTCAGGTTTGTTATCTCAGGTGTCCCACCAAAAGAGGGATTCCAAAGCAGAGCCCTGGGGAAGAGTGAAGGGACAACCCGAACTATGGTTAAAAAATTGGGGCCTAGGGGCATAGCAAGCCCAATATGCTGTCTCTTCATATAGGCCCTGAGAGGCCTTACCTGAGGACTGGGCTCAGGCTGAGGGTCACAATGTGTGTTTGTGACCAATGTGGCCCGCAAGCATGGGCTGGGCCTCATGGGCCACGCTTGTTTCAACTACACTGAACGTTGGACAACATGCCAACCACAAGGTTTCTTGCCATGGGGAAAGAGTTCTGATTTCTGCATCATTTTCAACCCAGGGCAGTGGTTGGAGATAAGGTCTAGGTTCTGGAGCCTGAAAACCGGAGTTGGGAAGAGATGACGACCTAAGGCCATGGCGGGTCCGATGTGCTCAGTGTGCGGCCAGCTGTCTGGGTGGGACCAGGAGGTCCAGGCTCAGGCTGGGTCAGAAGGGGAAATAGTGCCCAGGTCAGCCTATATGTTTGGGGTACAGCCGAATGGCGTGCAGGTTGATTTTCATTTGGGGTTTCGGGGTAGCAATGAGGGCAATGTTTTACTTCTGTATGGCAGGCAGAGTGCGGCATTGTAGTTCTGGATTGCCAAACTGGAGGGCTTGTGGGTCAGTAGTCTGAGGACGGAGTCTGAAAACCCAAGCTAGGCCTAGGTTTCTGGGTGAGGATATGGCAGGCACAATCTACAGACCTCAATCGAGATCTCGTGCATCTGAAGTCAGGGCAAGGATCAGACGATCGCTCAGGTTGGACTTTCTGCCCTGATGGCCCTTTCTTGAAGGGGGTTGGATCACGAGGACATGGGGGTTTTCCCACGATGGGAGTTGTGAGAAGCTCCAAACTGCAAAGATTCTTCTGCAGGACAATTGAGACCTGTTGGTTGGCTCCAGGCCAACGATTCCGAGCAGGGTTCTAAGGATGGATGGCTGGGTAGCCCACCTCGCATTCCAATTGTCTCCAAGCAACAAGACAGGTTAGATCTGCTGGATGTGGGGGGCAACTGAGGAGGCTGAGTTGAAATGGACCCTCCTTGGGATGTGTCCTAATATGTTTTTGTGTCTATGGAGACCTTGGAATAAAGCGGTGGCCCTGGGACCCTGAAGGGTTCTCCTAAACAGAGGCTTTGACACAGCTCCAACGTGCATGTTTCCCATGTGTAGATGAGATTTGTTCTGATGGGTGAGTCAAGAAACAGCCATATGCTGGTATTGAAATCCAGGCCTCTGAGGAGAGATGCCTGGAAATCAAAGCAATGGATCCGATTAGTGCCTAGGGGCCTGTTCGTTCCTTTTTACCTCTGGGGACATCAGTCTACGGGTCTGAGTGCAGGTAGGTTCTCAGATGTGCTCAGATTGCCCTTGTTTGTCCTGGGAAGCCACAACTATTTGATGGCCTCAGGGACTTTGGAGGTTATCCTACTAGTAGGGTTGTGGCCATTGGAATGGGCACATACAATTCCCTTGGAGAGGGCAAGTACAGTCCTCAGGTTTGGCTCCAGGGCCCTGAGCCTGTAGGGTGTGTAGGCCAGAGCTGTTTGGACAGTTGTCTGAAAACACAAACTCGGCTTATGTTTTGGGTCATAGGTATGGCAGGACTGATCTACAGACCATGAGGAGAACACTTCGGGATATGAAAAAAGGGCGAGTGTGAGGCTCTTGCTCAAGTTTTTGTCTCTGGATATCGTGTCACTCATGGTCGTGAAATTGCCGGGTGACTTCATGGGAAATGGACGAGTCATACTCTCTGGGGGTTCGGTCCCGTCCAAAGAGTTTGGGGTCATTCTGGGGATGGAAGAAGTCCGTTTTTTTGTTGTTGTAGATTTGTTTCATTTTGTTTTTCAACCTCAGATGTCCCACCAAATGAGGGATTCCAGAGTAGAGCCCTGGGGTGGGGCGACTGGACAACCAGAAATCTGGTTAAAAATTGGGGACTAGGGACATGTCAAGCCCATTATGACATCTAATGGTCCAGCCACTGAGAGGACTTACTAGAGGACAGGACTCACGCTGAGGTCACAATGCGTGTTTATGCTCTTGTCGCACTCAAGAATGGGCGGGGCCTCAGGGTGAATGCTGGTTTCTCCTACACTGAACGTTGGACAACATGCGAACCACAAGGTTTCTTGCCATGGGTCAGGAAGAGTTCTGATTTCTGCATCACAGTCACCTGTGGGCAGTGATTGGAGATAAGGTCTAGTTTCTGAAGCCTGAAAACTGAGGTAGGGAAGAGATGATGACCTAAGGCCATGGCGGGTCTGATGTGCTCAGCGTGCGGTCAGCTGTCTGGGTGTTGGTCAGCAGGTCCGGGCTCAGGTTGTGTCAGACAGTGCATTAGTGCCCAGGTTAGACTATATAATTTGGGTACATTCGAGTGCCGTGTAGGTTTATCCTCATTTAAGCTGCCTGGGCTGCTCATTAGGCAATCAATTTTTTCTAGAGGGCAGGCAGAGTGCTTCATTGTCGGTCCGGAATTGCCAAACTTGAGGGCTTCGGGGCCAGGAGAGTGAGGACGGAAGTCTGAGAACACAAGCTAGACTTCGGATTCAGGGTGAGGGCACGGCAGGTACCTCCTGCAGATCTGAACCAATATCTCATGCATCTGAAGTCAGGGCGAGGATCCGACGTTGGCTCAGGTTGGAGTTTCTGTGCATGACGGCCCCTTCATGAAGGGAGCGGAATCTCGAGGCCATGGAGGTTTTCCACGTTGGGAGATGTGGGATGTTCCCTTCAAGAATTCCTTCTGCGGGACAAATGAGACCTGTTGTACAGCTCCATGACATCCCATATGGAATGACTCCAGAGCACCGTTCCAGGATGAATGCCAGGGAAGTCCGCTTCGCCTTCCAATTGTCTCCTAGCAACAAGACAGTTTAGATGTAATGGATCTGCGGGAGCAACAGGGGTGGCTGAGTTGAAATGCACTTTCCAGAGGATGGGTCCTAACGTGTATTTGTGTCCATGAGGACCTTGGAATGGGGAGGTGGCACCGGGACCCTGAAGTATTCTCCTAAGCTTTGGCTTAGCTACCATGCACAAGTTTCCTTGTGGAGACGAGATTTGTTCTGATGAGTGCCTCAGGAAATCCCCTCTGCTGGTATTGGAATCCAGGCTTTTTAGGAGACATGCCTGTAAACCAAAGCAATGGATTCGATAATGGCCTCGGGTCCTGTCTGGTTCAATCTCCTTGGTATGATTGGAGGTAGATGAGTGGAGGTAGATGCTCAGCCGGTATCAACCACCCATTTTTTGTCCCGGGCGACCTACACTATTGGGATGGCCTCAGGGACTTTGGAGGGTTCTCCTAATTTGTACGATTTTTGACAATGGAATGGGCAGAATTGCCATGGATTGGGTGGGGGCAGTCCTAATGTGTGGCTCCAGGGGCCCCAGCCTGGAGGGAGTGTGGCCCAGGACTTTGAGGACAGAAGACTGAAAACACAAACTCAGCTTAAGTTTGGGGACGTAGGCATGGCACGCCCGATCTACAAACCATGAGAAGAACTCTTCAGGATATGAAGAATGAGCTAGTCTGAGGCGCTTGCTCAGGCTTTTGTCTCTGGATTTTGTTTCAGCGATGGTCGTGGAATGTTGGGGAGGTCTCATGGGCCATGGACGAATCTTCCTCTCTGTGGATTTGGCCCGATTCCAATTGTTTTTCGTCAATCTGTGGGATGGGAGGACTCCTTTCAGGTTTGTTATCTCAGGTGTCCCACCAAAAGAGGGATTCCAAAGCAGAGCCCTGGGGAAGAGTGAAGGGACAACCCGAACTATGGTTAAAAAATTGGGGCCTAGGGGCATAGCAAGCCCAATATGCTGTCTCTTCACATAGGCCATGAGAGGCCTTACCTGAGGACTGGGCTCAGGCTGAGGGTCACAATGTGTGTTTGTGACCAATGTGGCCCGCAAGCATGGGCTGGGCCTCATGGGCAACGCTTGTTTCAACTACACTGAACGTTGGACAACATGCCAACCACAAGGTTTCTTGCCATGGGGAAAGAGTTCTGATTTCTGCATCATTTTCAACCCAGGGCAGTGGTTGGAGATAAGGTCTAGGTTCTGGAGCCTGAAAACCGGAGTTGGGAAGAGATGACGACCTAAGGCCATGGCGGGTCCGATGTGCTCAGTGTGCGGCCAGCTGTCTGGGTGGGACCAGGAGGTCCAGGCTCAGGCTGGGTCAGAAGGGGAAATAGTGCCCAGGTCAGCCTATATGTTTGGGGTACAGCCGAATGGCGTGCAGGTTGAGCCTCATTTGCGGTTTCGGGGTAGCCCTGAGGGCAATGTTTTACTTCTGTAGGGCAGGCAGAGTGCGGCATTGTAGTTCTGGATTGCCCAACTGGAGGGCTTGTGGGCCAGTAGTCTGAGGACGGAGTCTGAAAACCCAAGCTAGGCCTAGGTTTCTGGGTGAGGATATGGCAGGCACAATCTACAGACCTCAATCGAGATCTCGTGCATCTGAAGTCAGGGCAAGGATCAGACGATCGCTCAGCTTGGACTTTCTGCCCTGATGGCCCTTTCTTGAAGGGGGTTGGATCACGAGGACATGGGGGTTTTCCCACGATGGGAGTTGTGAGAAGCTCCAAACTGCAAAGATTCTTCTGCAGGACAATTGAGACCTGTTGGTTGGCTCCAGGCCAACGATTCCAAGCAGGGTTCTAAGGATGGATGGCTGGGTAGCCCACCTCGCATTCCAATTGTCTCCAAGCAACAAGACAAGTTAGATCTGCTGGATGTGGGGGGCAACCGAGGAGGCTGAGTTGAAATGGACTCTCCTGTGGATGTGTCCTAATATGTTTTTCTGTCTATGGAGACCTTGGAATAAAGCGGTGGCCCTGGGACCCTGAAGGGTTCTCCTAAACAGAGGCTTTGACACAGCTCTAACGTGCATGTTTCCCATGTGTAGATGAGATTTGTTCTGATGGGTGAGTCAAGAAACAGCCATATGCTGGTATTGAAATCCAGGCCTCTGAGGAGAGATGCCTGGAAAACAAAGCAATGGATCCGATTAGTGCCTAGGGGCCTGTTCGTTCCTTTTTACCTCTGGGGACATCAGTCTACGGGTCTGAGTGCAGGTAGGTGCTCAGATGGGCTCAGATTGCCCTTGTTTGTCCTGGGAAGCCACAACTATTGGGATGGCCTCAGGGACTTTGGAGGTTATCCTACTAGTAGGGTTGTGGCCATTGGAATGGGCACATACAATTCCCTTGGAGAGGGCAAGTACAGTCCTCAGGTTTGGCTCCAGGGCCCTGAGCCTGTAGGGTGTGTAGGCCAGAGCTGTTTGGACAGTTGTCTGAAAACACAAACTCGGCTTATGTTTTGGGTCATAGGTATGGCAGGACTGATCTACAGACCATGAGGAGAACACTTCGGGATATGAAAAAAGGGCGAGTGTGAGGCTCTTGCTCAAGTTTTTGTCTCTGGATATCGTGTCACTCATGGTCGTGAAATTGCCGGGTGACTTCATGGGAAATGGACGAGTCTTACTCTCTGGGGGTTCGGTCCCGTCCAAAGAGTTTGGGGTCATTCTGGGGATGGAAGAAGTCCGTTTTTTTGTTGTTGTTGTCGATTTGTTTCATTTTGTTTTTCAACCTAGATGTCCCACCAAATGAGGGATTCCAGAGTAGAGCCCTGGGGTGGGGCGACTGGACAACCAGAAATCTGGTTAAAAATTGGGGACTAGGGACATGTCAAGCCCATTATGACATCTAATGGTCCAGCCACTGAGAGGACTTACTAGAGGACAGGACTCACGCTGAGGTCACAAGGCGTGTTTATGCTCTCGTCGCACTCAAGAATGGGCGGGGCCTCAGCGTGAATGCTGCTTTTTCCTACACTGAACGTTGGACAACATGCCAACCACAAGGTTTCTTGCCATGGGTCAGGAAGAGTTCTGATTTCTGCATCACAGTCACCCGTGGGCAGTGATTGGAGATAAGGTCTAGGTTCTGAAGCCTGAAAACTGAGGTAGGGAAGAGATGATGACCTAAGGCCATGGCGGGTCTGATATGCTCAGCGTGCGGTCAGCTGTCTGGGTGTTGGTCAGCAGGTCCGGGCTCAGGTTGTGTCAGACAGTGCATTAGTGCCCAGGTTAGACTATATAAGTTGGGTACATTCGAGTGCCGTGTAGGTTTATCCTCATTTAAGCTGCCTGGGCTGCTCATTAGGCAATATATTTTTTCTAGAGGGCAGGCAGAGTGCTTCATTGTCGGTCCGGAATTGCCAAACTTGAGGGCTTCGGGGCCAGGAGAGTGAGGACGGAAGTCTGAGAACACAAGCTAGACTTCGGATTCAGGGTGAGGGCACGGCAGGTACCTCCTGCAGATCTGAACCAATATCTCATGCATCTGAAGTCAGGGGGAGGATCCGACGTTGGCTCAGGTTGGAGTTTCTGTGCATGACGGCCCCTTCATGAAGGGAGCGGAATCTCGAGGCCATGGAGGTTTTCCACGTTGGGAGATGTGGGATGCCCCTTTCAAGGATTCCTTCTGCGGGACAATTGAGACCTGTTGGACAGCTCCAGGACATCCCATATGGTATGACTCCAGAGCACCGTACCAGAATGGATGCCTGGGAAGTCTGCCTCGCCTTCCAATTGTCTCCTAGCAACAAGACAGTTTAGATCTAATGGATCTGCGGGAGCAACCTGGGTGGCTGAGTTGAAATGCACTTTCCAGAGGATGGGTCCTAACGTGTGTTTGTGTCCATGAGGGCCTTGGAATGGGGAGGTGGCGCCGGGACCCTGAAGTATTCTCCTAAGCTTTGGCTTAGCTACCATGCACAAGTTTCCTTGTGGAGACGAGATTTGTTCTGATGGGTGCCTCAGGAAATCCCCTCTGCTGGTATTGGAATCCAGGCTTTTGAGGAGACATGCCTGTAAACCAAAGCAATGGATCCGATAATAGCCTCGGGTCCTGTCTGGTTCAATCTCCTTGGTATGAGTGGAGGTAGATGAGTGGAGGTAGATGCTCAGCCGGTATCAACCATCCATTTTTGGTCCCGGGCGACCTACACTATTGGGATGGCCTCAGGGAATTTGGAGGGTTCTCCTAATTTGTACGATTTTTGACAATGGAATGGGCAGAATTGCCATGGATTGGGTGGGGGCAATAGTAATGTGTGACTCCAGGGGCCCCAGCCTGGAGGGAGTGTGGCCCAGGACTTTGAGGACAGAAGACTGAAAACACAAACTCAGCTTAAGTTTGGGGACGTAGGTATGGCATGCCCGATCTACAAACCATGAGAAGAACTCTTCAGGATATGAAGAATGAGCGAGTCTGAGGAGCTTGCTCAGGATTTTTCTCTGACTTTTGTTTCAGCGATGGCCGTGGAATGTTGGGGAGGTCTCATGGGCCATGGACGAATCTTCCTCTCTGTGGATTTGGCCCGATCCCAATTGTTTTTCGTCAATCTGTGGGATGGGAGGACTCCTTTCAGGTTTGTTACCTCAGGTGTCCCACCAAAAGAGGAATTCCAAAGCAGAGCCCTGGGGAAGAGTGAAGGGACAACCCGAACTATGGTTAAAAATTGGGGCCTTGGGGCATGGCAAGCCCAATATGCTGTCTCTTCATATAGGCCCTGAGAGGCCTTACCTGAGGACTGGGCTCAGGCTGAGGGTCACAATGTGTGTTTGTGACCAATGTGGCCCGCAAGCATGGGCTGGGCCTCATGGGCCACGCTTGTTTCAACTACACTGAACGTTGGAAAACATGCCAACCACAAGGTTTCTTGCCATGGGGAAAGAGTTCTGATTTCTGCATCATTTTCAACCCTGGGCAGTGGTTGGAGATAAGGTCTAGGTTCTGGAGCCTGAAAACCGGAGTTGGGAAGAGATGACGACCTAAGGCCATGGCGGGTCCGATGTGCTCAGTGTGCGGCCAGCTGTCTGGGTGGGACCAGGAGGTCCAGGCTCAGGCTGGGTCAGAAGGGGAAATAGTGCCCAGGTCAGCCTATATGTTTGGGGTACAGCCGAATGGCGTGCAGGTTGATTTTCATTTGGGGTTTCGGGGTAGCAATGAGGGCAATGTTTTACTTCTGTATGGCAGGCAGAGTGCGGCATTGTAGTTCTGGATTGCCAAACTGGAGGGCTTGTGGGTCAGTAGTCTGAGGACGGAGTCTGAAAACCCAAGCTAGGCCTAGGTTTCTGGGTGAGGATATGGCAGGCACAATCTACAGACCTCAATCGAGATCTCGTGCATC
Source organism: Mustela nivalis (assembly GCF_964662115.1). NCBI lineage: Eukaryota > Metazoa > Chordata > Mammalia > Carnivora > Mustelidae > Mustela > Mustela nivalis. The sequence goes on from NW_028135522.1 coordinate 27,553, forward strand.
TGAAGTCAGGGCAAGGATCAGACGATCGCTCAGGTTGGACTTTCTGCCCTGATGGCCCTTTCTTGAAGGGGGTTGGATCACGAGGACATGGGGGTTTTCCCACGATGGGAGTTGTGAGAAGCTCCAAACTGCAAAGATTCTTCTGCAGGACAATTGAGACCTGTTGGTTGGCTCCAGGCCAACGATTCCGAGCAGGGTTCTAAGGATGGATGGCTGGGTAGCCCACCTCGCATTCCAATTGTCTCCAAGCAACAAGACAGGTTAGATCTGCTGGATGTGGGGGGCAACTGAGGAGGCTGAGTTGAAATGGACCCTCCTTGGGATGTGTCCTAATATGTTTTTGTGTCTATGGAGACCTTGGAATAAAGCGGTGGCCCTGGGACCCTGAAGGGTTCTCCTAAACAGAGGCTTTGACACAGCTCCAACGTGCATGTTTCCCATGTGTAGATGAGATTTGTTCTGATGGGTGAGTCAAGAAACAGCCATATGCTGGTATTGAAATCCAGGCCTCTGAGGAGAGATGCCTGGAAATCAAAGCAATGGATCCGATTAGTGCCTAGGGGCCTGTTCGTTCCTTTTTACCTCTGGGGACATCAGTCTACGGGTCTGAGTGCAGGTAGGTTCTCAGATGTGCTCAGATTGCCCTTGTTTGTCCTGGGAAGCCACAACTATTTGATGGCCTCAGGGACTTTGGAGGTTATCCTACTAGTAGGGTTGTGGCCATTGGAATGGGCACATACAATTCCCTTGGAGAGGGCAAGTACAGTCCTCAGGTTTGGCTCCAGGGCCCTGAGCCTGTAGGGTGTGTAGGCCAGAGCTGTTTGGACAGTTGTCTGAAAACACAAACTCGGCTTATGTTTTGGGTCATAGGTATGGCAGGACTGATCTACAGACCATGAGGAGAACACTTCGGGATATGAAAAAAGGGCGAGTGTGAGGCTCTTGCTCAAGTTTTTGTCTCTGGATATCGTGTCACTCATGGTCGTGAAATTGCCGGGTGACTTCATGGGAAATGGACGAGTCATACTCTCTGGGGGTTCGGTCCCGTCCAAAGAGTTTGGGGTCATTCTGGGGATGGAAGAAGTCCGTTTTTTTGTTGTTGTAGATTTGTTTCATTTTGTTTTTCAACCTCAGATGTCCCACCAAATGAGGGATTCCAGAGTAGAGCCCTGGGGTGGGGCGACTGGACAACCAGAAATCTGGTTAAAAATTGGGGACTAGGGACATGTCAAGCCCATTATGACATCTAATGGTCCAGCCACTGAGAGGACTTACTAGAGGACAGGACTCACGCTGAGGTCACAATGCGTGTTTATGCTCTTGTCGCACTCAAGAATGGGCGGGGCCTCAGGGTGAATGCTGGTTTCTCCTACACTGAACGTTGGACAACATGCGAACCACAAGGTTTCTTGCCATGGGTCAGGAAGAGTTCTGATTTCTGCATCACAGTCACCTGTGGGCAGTGATTGGAGATAAGGTCTAGTTTCTGAAGCCTGAAAACTGAGGTAGGGAAGAGATGATGACCTAAGGCCATGGCGGGTCTGATGTGCTCAGCGTGCGGTCAGCTGTCTGGGTGTTGGTCAGCAGGTCCGGGCTCAGGTTGTGTCAGACAGTGCATTAGTGCCCAGGTTAGACTATATAATTTGGGTACATTCGAGTGCCGTGTAGGTTTATCCTCATTTAAGCTGCCTGGGCTGCTCATTAGGCAATCAATTTTTTCTAGAGGGCAGGCAGAGTGCTTCATTGTCGGTCCGGAATTGCCAAACTTGAGGGCTTCGGGGCCAGGAGAGTGAGGACGGAAGTCTGAGAACACAAGCTAGACTTCGGATTCAGGGTGAGGGCACGGCAGGTACCTCCTGCAGATCTGAACCAATATCTCATGCATCTGAAGTCAGGGCGAGGATCCGACGTTGGCTCAGGTTGGAGTTTCTGTGCATGACGGCCCCTTCATGAAGGGAGCGGAATCTCGAGGCCATGGAGGTTTTCCACGTTGGGAGATGTGGGATGTTCCCTTCAAGAATTCCTTCTGCGGGACAAATGAGACCTGTTGTACAGCTCCATGACATCCCATATGGAATGACTCCAGAGCACCGTTCCAGGATGAATGCCAGGGAAGTCCGCTTCGCCTTCCAATTGTCTCCTAGCAACAAGACAGTTTAGATGTAATGGATCTGCGGGAGCAACAGGGGTGGCTGAGTTGAAATGCACTTTCCAGAGGATGGGTCCTAACGTGTATTTGTGTCCATGAGGACCTTGGAATGGGGAGGTGGCACCGGGACCCTGAAGTATTCTCCTAAGCTTTGGCTTAGCTACCATGCACAAGTTTCCTTGTGGAGACGAGATTTGTTCTGATGAGTGCCTCAGGAAATCCCCTCTGCTGGTATTGGAATCCAGGCTTTTTAGGAGACATGCCTGTAAACCAAAGCAATGGATTCGATAATGGCCTCGGGTCCTGTCTGGTTCAATCTCCTTGGTATGATTGGAGGTAGATGAGTGGAGGTAGATGCTCAGCCGGTATCAACCACCCATTTTTTGTCCCGGGCGACCTACACTATTGGGATGGCCTCAGGGACTTTGGAGGGTTCTCCTAATTTGTACGATTTTTGACAATGGAATGGGCAGAATTGCCATGGATTGGGTGGGGGCAGTCCTAATGTGTGGCTCCAGGGGCCCCAGCCTGGAGGGAGTGTGGCCCAGGACTTTGAGGACAGAAGACTGAAAACACAAACTCAGCTTAAGTTTGGGGACGTAGGCATGGCACGCCCGATCTACAAACCATGAGAAGAACTCTTCAGGATATGAAGAATGAGCTAGTCTGAGGCGCTTGCTCAGGCTTTTGTCTCTGGATTTTGTTTCAGCGATGGTCGTGGAATGTTGGGGAGGTCTCATGGGCCATGGACGAATCTTCCTCTCTGTGGATTTGGCCCGATTCCAATTGTTTTTCGTCAATCTGTGGGATGGGAGGACTCCTTTCAGGTTTGTTATCTCAGGTGTCCCACCAAAAGAGGGATTCCAAAGCAGAGCCCTGGGGAAGAGTGAAGGGACAACCCGAACTATGGTTAAAAAATTGGGGCCTAGGGGCATAGCAAGCCCAATATGCTGTCTCTTCACATAGGCCATGAGAGGCCTTACCTGAGGACTGGGCTCAGGCTGAGGGTCACAATGTGTGTTTGTGACCAATGTGGCCCGCAAGCATGGGCTGGGCCTCATGGGCAACGCTTGTTTCAACTACACTGAACGTTGGACAACATGCCAACCACAAGGTTTCTTGCCATGGGGAAAGAGTTCTGATTTCTGCATCATTTTCAACCCAGGGCAGTGGTTGGAGATAAGGTCTAGGTTCTGGAGCCTGAAAACCGGAGTTGGGAAGAGATGACGACCTAAGGCCATGGCGGGTCCGATGTGCTCAGTGTGCGGCCAGCTGTCTGGGTGGGACCAGGAGGTCCAGGCTCAGGCTGGGTCAGAAGGGGAAATAGTGCCCAGGTCAGCCTATATGTTTGGGGTACAGCCGAATGGCGTGCAGGTTGAGCCTCATTTGCGGTTTCGGGGTAGCCCTGAGGGCAATGTTTTACTTCTGTAGGGCAGGCAGAGTGCGGCATTGTAGTTCTGGATTGCCAAACTGGAGGGCTTGTGGGCCAGTAGTCTGAGGACGGAGTCTGAGAACCCTAGCTAGGCCTAGGTTTCTGGGTGAGGATATGGCAGGCACAATCTACAGACCTCAATCAAGATCTCGTGCATCTGAAGTCTGGGCAAGGATCAGACGATCGCTCAGGTTGGACTTTCTGCCCTGATGGCCCTTTCTTGAAGGGGGTTGGATCACGAGGACATGGGGGTTTTCCCACGATGGGAGTTGTGAGAAGCTCCAAACTGCAAAGATTCTTCTGCAGGACAATTGAGACTTGTTGGTTGGCTCCAGGCCCACGATTCCGAGCAGGGTTCTAAGGATGGATGGCTGGGTAGCCCACCTCGCATTCCAATTGTCTCCAAGCAACAAGAGAGGTTAGATCTGCTGGATGTGGGGGGCAACCGTGGAGGCTGAGTTGAAATGGACTCTCCTGTGGATGTGTCCTAATATATTTTTGTGTCTATGGAGACCTTGGAATGAAGCGGTGGCCCTGGGGCCCTGAAGGGTTCTCCTAAACAGAGGCTTTGACACAGCTCCAACGTGCATGTTTCCCATGTGTAGATGAGATTTGTTCTGATGGGTGAGTCAAGAAACAGCCATATGTTGGTATTGAAATCCAGGCCTCTGAGGAGAGATGCCTGGAAACCAAAGCAATGGATCCGATTAGTGCCTAGGGGCCTGTTCGTTCCTTTTTACCTCTGGGGACAACAGTCTACGGGTCTGAGTGCAGGTAGGTGCTCAGATGGGCTCAGATTGCCCCTGTTTGTCCTGGGAAGCCACAACTATTGGGATGGCCTCAGGGACTTTGGAGGTTATACTACTAGTAGGGTTGTGGCCATTGGAATGGGCACATACAATTCCCTTGTAGAGGGCAAGTACAGTCCTCAGGTTTGGCTCCAGGGCCCTGAGCCTGTAGGGTGTGTAGGCCAGAGCTGTTTGGACAGTTGTCTGAAAACACAAACTCGGCTTATGTTTTGGGTCATAGGTATGGCAGGACTGATCTACAGACCATGAGGAGAACACTTCGGGATATGAAAAAAGGGCGAGTGTGAGGCTCTTGCTCAAGTTTTCGTCTCTGGATATCGTGTCACTCATGGTCGTGAAATTGCCGGATGACTTCATGGGAAATGGACGAGTCTTACTCTCTGGGGGTTCGGTCCCGTCCAAAGAGTTTGGGGTCATTCTGGGGATGGAAGAAGTCCATTTTTTTGTTGTTGTCGATTTGTTTCATTTTGTTTTTCAACCTCAGATGTCCCACCAAATGAGGGATTCCAGAGTAGAGCCCTGGGGTGGGGCGACTGGACAACCAGAAATCTGGTTAAAAATTGGGGACTAGGGACATGTCAAGCCCATTATGACATCTAATGGTCCAGCCACTGAGAGGACTTACTAGAGGACAGGACTCACGTTGAGGTCACAATGCGTGTTTATGCTCTCGTCGCACGCAACAATGGGCGGGGCCTCAGGGTGAATGCTGGATTCTCCTACACTGAACGTTGGACAACATGCCAACCACAAGGTTTCTTGCCATGGGTCAGGAAGAGTTCTGATTTCTGCATCACAGTCACGCGTGGGCAGTGATTGGACATAAGGTCTAGGTTCTGAAGCCTGAAAACTGAGGTAGGGAAGAGATGATGACCTAAGGCCATGGCGGGTCTGATGTGCTCAGCGTGCGGTCAGCTGTCTGGGTGTTGGTCAGCAGGTCCGGGCTCAGGTTGTGTCAGACAGTGCATTAGTGCCCAGGTTAGACTATATAAGTTGGGTACATTCGAGTGCCGTGTAGGTTTATCCTCATTTAAGCTGCCTGGGCTGCTCATTAGACAATATATATTTTCTAGAGGGCAGGCAGAGTGCTTCATTGTCGGTCCGGAATTGCCAAACTTGAGGGCTTCGGGGCCAGGAGAGTGAGGACGGAAGTCTGAGAACACAAGCTAGACTTCGGATTCAGGGTGAGGGCACGGCAGGTACCCCCTGCAGATCTGAACCAATATCTCATGCATCTGAAGTCAGGGCGAGGATCCCACGTTGGCTCAGGTTGGAGTTTCTGTGCATGACGGCCCTTTCATGAAGGGAGCGGAATCTCGAGGCCATGGAGGTTTTCCACGTTGGGAGATGTGGGATGCCCCCTTCAAGGATTCCTTCTGCGGGACAATTGAGACCTGTTGGACAGCTCCAGGACATCCCATATGGAATGACTCCAGAGCACCGTTCGAGGATGGATGCCTGGGAAGTCCGCCTCGCCTTCCAATTGTCGCCTAGCAACAAGACAGTTTAGACCTAATGGATCTGCGGGAGCAACCGGGGTGGCTGAGTTGAAATGCACTTTCCAGAGGATGGGTCCTAACGTGTGTTTGTGTCCATGAGGGCCTTGGAATGGGGAGGTGGCACCGGGACCCTGAAGTATTCTCCTAAGCTTTGGCTTAGCTCCCATGCACAAGTTTCCTTGTGGAGACGAGATTTGTTCTGATGGGTGCCTCAGGAAATCCCCTCTGCTGGTATTGGAATGCAGGCTTTTGAGGAGACATGCCTGTAAACCAAAGCAATGGATCCGATAATGGCCTCGGGTCCTGTCTGGTTCAATCTTCTTGGTATGAGTGGAGGTAAATGAGTGGAGGTAGATGCCCAGCCGGTATCAACCGCCCTTTTTTGTCCCGGGCGACCTACACTATTGGGATGGCCTCAGGGACTTTGGAGGGTTCTCCTAATTTGTACGATGTTTGACAATGGAATGGGCAGAATTCCCATGGATTGGGTGGGGGCAGTCCTAATGTGTGGCTCCAGGGGCCCCAGCATGGAGGGAGTGTGGCCCAGGACTTTGAGGACAGAAGACTGAAAACACAAGTTCAGCTTAAGTTTGGGGACGTAGGTATGGCACGCCCGATCTACAAACCATGAGAAGAACTCTTCAGGATATGAAGAATGAGCGAGTCTGAGGCGCTTGCTCAGGCTTTTGTCTCTGGATTTTATTTCAGCGATGGCCGTGGAATGTTGGGGACGTCTCATGGGCCATGGACGAATCTTCCTCTCTGTGGATTTGGCCCGATCCCAATTGTTTTTCGTCAATCTGTGGGATGGGAGGACTCCTTTCAGGTTTGTTACCTCAGGTGTCCCACCAAAAGAGGAATTCCAAAGCAGAGCCCTGGGGAAGAGTGAAGGGACAACCCGAACTATCGTTAAAAATTGGGGCCTAGGGGCATGGCAAGCCTAATATGCTGTCTCTTCATATAGGCCCTGAGAGGCCTTACCTGAGGACTGGGCTCAGGCTGAGGGTCACAATGTGTGTTTGTGACCAATGTGGCCCGCAAGCATGGGCTGGGCCTCATGGGCCACGCTTGTTTCAACTACACTGAACGTTGGACAACATGCCAACCACAAGGTTTCTTGCCATGGGGAAAGAGTTCTGATTTCTGCATCATTTTCAACCCTGGGCAGTGGTTGGAGATAAGGTCTAGGTTCTGGAGCCTGAAAACCGCAGTTGGGAAGAGATGACGACCTAAGGCCATGGCGGGTCCGATGTGCTCAGTGTGCGGCCAGCTGTCTGGGTGGGACCAGGAGGTCCAGGCTCAGGCTGGGTCAGAAGGGGAAATAGTGCCCAGGTCAGCCTATATGTTTGGGGTACAGCCGAATGGCGTGCAGGTTGATCCTCATTTGCGGTTTCTGGGTAGCTCTGAGCGCAATGTTTTACTTCTGTAGGGCAGGCAGAGTGTGGCATTGTAGTTCTGGATTGCCCAACTTGAGGTCTTGTGGGCCAGTAGTCTGAGGACGGAGTCTGAGAACCCAAGCTAGGCCTAGGTTTCTGGGTGAGGATATGGCAGGCACAATCTACAGACCTCAATAGAGATCTCGTGCATCTGAAGTCAGGGCAAGGATCAGACGATCGCTCAGCTTGGACTTTCTGCCCTGATGGCCCTTTCTTGAAGGGGGTTGGATCACGAGGACATGGGGGTTTTCCCACGATGGGAGTTGTGAGAAGCTCCAAACTGCAAAGATGCTTCTGCAGGACAATTGAGACCTGTTGGTTGGCTCCAGGCCAACGATTCCAAGCAGGGTTCTAAGGATGGATGGCTGGGTAGCCCACCTCGCATTCCAATTGTCTCCAAGCAACAAGACAAGTTAGATCTGCTGGATGTGGGGGGCAACCGAGGAGGCTGAGTTGAAATGGACTCTCCTGTGGATGTGTCCTAATATGTTTTTCTGTCTATGGAGACCTTGGAATAAAGCGGTGGCCCTGGGACCCTGAAGGGTTCTCCTAAACAGAGGCTTTGACACAGCTCTAACGTGCATGTTTCCCATGTGTAGATGAGATTTGTTCTGATGGGTGAGTCAAGAAACAGCCATATGCTGGTATTGAAATCCAGGCCTCTGAGGAGAGATGCCTGGAAAACAAAGCAATGGATCCGATTAGTGCCTAGGGGCCTGTTCGTTCCTTTTTACCTCTGGGGACATCAGTCTACGGGTCTGAGTGCAGGTAGGTGCTCAGATGGGCTCAGATTGCCCTTGTTTGTCCTGGGAAGCCACAACTATTGGGATGGCCTCAGGGACTTTGGAGGTTATCCTACTAGTAGGGTTGTGGCCATTGGAATGGGCACATACAATTCCCTTGGAGAGGGCAAGTACAGTCCTCAGGTTTGGCTCCAGGGCCCTGAGCCTGTAGGGTGTGTAGGCCAGAGCTGTTTGGACAGTTGTCTGAAAACACAAACTCGGCTTATGTTTTGGGTCATAGGTATGGCAGGACTGATCTACAGACCATGAGGAGAACACTTCGGGATATGAAAAAAGGGCGAGTGTGAGGCTCTTGCTCAAGTTTTTGTCTCTGGATATCGTGTCACTCATGGTCGTGAAATTGCCGGGTGACTTCATGGGAAATGGACGAGTCTTACTCTCTGGGGGTTCGGTCCCGTCCAAAGAGTTTGGGGTCATTCTGGGGATGGAAGAAGTCCGTTTTTTTGTTGTTGTTGTCGATTTGTTTCATTTTGTTTTTCAACCTAGATGTCCCACCAAATGAGGGATTCCAGAGTAGAGCCCTGGGGTGGGGCGACTGGACAACCAGAAATCTGGTTAAAAATTGGGGACTAGGGACATGTCAAGCCCATTATGACATCTAATGGTCCAGCCACTGAGAGGACTTACTAGAGGACAGGACTCACGCTGAGGTCACAAGGCGTGTTTATGCTCTCGTCGCACTCAAGAATGGGCGGGGCCTCAGCGTGAATGCTGCTTTTTCCTACACTGAACGTTGGACAACATGCCAACCACAAGGTTTCTTGCCATGGGTCAGGAAGAGTTCTGATTTCTGCATCACAGTCACCCGTGGGCAGTGATTGGAGATAAGGTCTAGGTTCTGAAGCCTGAAAACTGAGGTAGGGAAGAGATGATGACCTAAGGCCATGGCGGGTCTGATATGCTCAGCGTGCGGTCAGCTGTCTGGGTGTTGGTCAGCAGGTCCGGGCTCAGGTTGTGTCAGACAGTGCATTAGTGCCCAGGTTAGACTATATAAGTTGGGTACATTCGAGTGCCGTGTAGGTTTATCCTCATTTAAGCTGCCTGGGCTGCTCATTAGGCAATATATTTTTTCTAGAGGGCAGGCAGAGTGCTTCATTGTCGGTCCGGAATTGCCAAACTTGAGGGCTTCGGGGCCAGGAGAGTGAGGACGGAAGTCTGAGAACACAAGCTAGACTTCGGATTCAGGGTGAGGGCACGGCAGGTACCTCCTGCAGATCTGAACCAATATCTCATGCATCTGAAGTCAGGGGGAGGATCCGACGTTGGCTCAGGTTGGAGTTTCTGTGCATGACGGCCCCTTCATGAAGGGAGCGGAATCTCGAGGCCATGGAGGTTTTCCACGTTGGGAGATGTGGGATGCCCCTTTCAAGGATTCCTTCTGCGGGACAATTGAGACCTGTTGGACAGCTCCAGGACATCCCATATGGTATGACTCCAGAGCACCGTACCAGAATGGATGCCTGGGAAGTCTGCCTCGCCTTCCAATTGTCTCCTAGCAACAAGACAGTTTAGATCTAATGGATCTGCGGGAGCAACCTGGGTGGCTGAGTTGAAATGCACTTTCCAGAGGATGGGTCCTAACGTGTGTTTGTGTCCATGAGGGCCTTGGAATGGGGAGGTGGCGCCGGGACCCTGAAGTATTCTCCTAAGCTTTGGCTTAGCTACCATGCACAAGTTTCCTTGTGGAGACGAGATTTGTTCTGATGGGTGCCTCAGGAAATCCCCTCTGCTGGTATTGGAATCCAGGCTTTTGAGGAGACATGCCTGTAAACCAAAGCAATGGATCCGATAATAGCCTCGGGTCCTGTCTGGTTCAATCTCCTTGGTATGAGTGGAGGTAGATGAGTGGAGGTAGATGCTCAGCCGGTATCAACCATCCATTTTTGGTCCCGGGCGACCTACACTATTGGGATGGCCTCAGGGAATTTGGAGGGTTCTCCTAATTTGTACGATTTTTGACAATGGAATGGGCAGAATTGCCATGGATTGGGTGGGGGCAATAGTAATGTGTGACTCCAGGGGCCCCAGCCTGGAGGGAGTGTGGCCCAGGACTTTGAGGACAGAAGACTGAAAACACAAACTCAGCTTAAGTTTGGGGACGTAGGTATGGCATGCCCGATCTACAAACCATGAGAAGAACTCTTCAGGATATGAAGAATGAGCGAGTCTGAGGAGCTTGCTCAGGATTTTTCTCTGACTTTTGTTTCAGCGATGGCCGTGGAATGTTGGGGAGGTCTCATGGGCCATGGACGAATCTTCCTCTCTGTGGATTTGGCCCGATCCCAATTGTTTTTCGTCAATCTGTGGGATGGGAGGACTCCTTTCAGGTTTGTTACCTCAGGTGTCCCACCAAAAGAGGAATTCCAAAGCAGAGCCCTGGGGAAGAGTGAAGGGACAACCCGAACTATCGTTAAAAATTGGGGCCTTGGGGCATGGCAAGCCCAATATGCTGTCTCTTCATATAGGCCCTGAGAGGCCTTACCTGAGGACTGGGCTCAGGCTGAGGGTCACAATGTGTGTTTGTGACCAATGTGGCCCGCAAGCATGGGCTGGGCCTCATGGGCCACGCTTGTTTCAACTACACTGAACGTTGGACAACATGCCAACCACAAGGTTTCTTGCCATGGGGAAAGAGTTCTGATTTCTGCATCATTTTCAACCCTGGGCAGTGGTTGGAGATAAGGTCTAGGTTCTGGAGCCTGAAAACCGGAGTTGGGAAGAGATGACGACCTAAGGCCATGGCGGGTCCGATGTGCTCAGTGTGCGGCCAGCTGTCTGGGTGGGACCAGGAGGTCCAGGCTCAGGCTGGGTCAGAAGGGGAAATAGTGCCCAGGTCAGCCTATATGTTTGGGGTACAGCCGAATGGCGTGCAGGTTGATTTTCATTTGGGGTTTCGGGGTAGCAATGAGGGCAATGTTTTACTTCTGTATGGCAGGCAGAGTGCGGCATTGTAGTTCTGGATTGCCAAACTGGAGGGCTTGTGGGTCAGTAGTCTGAGGACGGAGTCTGAAAACCCAAGCTAGGCCTAGGTTTCTGGGTGAGGATATGGCAGGCACAATCTACAGACCTCAATCGAGATCTCGTGCATCTGAAGTCAGGGCAAGGATCAGACGATCGCTCAGGTTGGACTTTCTGCCCTGATGGCCCTTTCTTGAAGGGGGTTGGATCACGAGGACATGGGGGTTTTCCCACGATGGGAGTTGTGAGAAGCTCCAAACTGCAAAGATTCTTCTGCAGGACAATTGAGACCTGTTGGTTGGCTCCAGGCCAACGATTCCGAGCAGGGTTCTAAGGATGGATGGCTGGGTAGCCCACCTCGCATTCCAATTGTCTCCAAGCAACAAGACAGGTTAGATCTGCTGGATGTGGGGGGCAACTGAGGAGGCTGAGTTGAAATGGACCCTCCTTGGGATGTGTCCTAATATGTTTTTGTGTCTATGGAGACCTTGGAATAAAGCGGTGGCCCTGGGACCCTGAAGGGTTCTCCTAAACAGAGGCTTTGACACAGCTCCAACGTGCATGTTTCCCATGTGTAGATGAGATTTGTTCTGATGGGTGAGTCAAGAAACAGCCATATGCTGGTATTGAAATCCAGGCCTCTGAGGAGAGATGCCTGGAAATCAAAGCAATGGATCCGATTAGTGCCTAGGGGCCTGTTCGTTGCTTTTTACCTCTGGGGACATCAGTCTACGGGTCTGAGTGCAGGTAGGTTCTCAGATGTGCTCAGATTGCCCTTGTTTGTCCTGGGAAGCCACAACTATTTGATGGCCTCAGGGACTTTGGAGGTTATCCTACTAGTAGGGTTGTGGCCATTGGAATGGGCACATACAATTCCCTTGGAGAGGGCAAGTACAGTCCTCAGGTTTGGCTCCAGGGCCCTGAGCCTGTAGGGTGTGTAGGCCAGAGCTGTTTGGACAGTTGTCTGAAAACACAAACTCGGCTTATGTTTTGGGTCATAGGTATGGCAGGACTGATCTACAGACCATGAGGAGAACACTTCGGGATATGAAAAAAGGGCGAGTGTGAGGCTCTTGCTCAAGTTTTTGTCTCTGGATATCGTGTCACTCATGGTCGTGAAATTGCCGGGTGACTTCATGGGAAATGGACGAGTCATACTCTCTGGGGGTTCGGTCCCGTCCAAAGAGTTTGGGGTCATTCTGGGGATGGAAGAAGTCCGTTTTTTTGTTGTTGTAGATTTGTTTCATTTTGTTTTTCAACCTCAGATGTCCCACCAAATGAGGGATTCCAGAGTAGAGCCCTGGGGTGGGGCGACTGGACAACCAGAAATCTGGTTAAAAATTGGGGACTAGGGACATGTCAAGCCCATTATGACATCTAATGGTCCAGCCACTGAGAGGACTTACTAGAGGACAGGACTCACGCTGAGGTCACAATGCGTGTTTATGCTCTTGTCGCACTCAAGAATGGGCGGGGCCTCAGGGTGAATGCTGGTTTCTCCTACACTGAACGTTGGACAACATGCGAACCACAAGGTTTCTTGCCATGGGTCAGGAAGAGTTCTGATTTCTGCATCACAGTCACCTGTGGGCAGTGATTGGAGATAAGGTCTAGTTTCTGAAGCCTGAAAACTGAGGTAGGGAAGAGATGATGACCTAAGGCCATGGCGGGTCTGATGTGCTCAGCGTGCGGTCAGCTGTCTGGGTGTTGGTCAGCAGGTCCGGGCTCAGGTTGTGTCAGACAGTGCATTAGTGCCCAGGTTAGACTATATAATTTGGGTACATTCGAGTGCCGTGTAGGTTTATCCTCATTTAAGCTGCCTGGGCTGCTCATTAGGCAATCAATTTTTTCTAGAGGGCAGGCAGAGTGCTTCATTGTCGGTCCGGAATTGCCAAACTTGAGGGCTTCGGGGCCAGGAGAGTGAGGACGGAAGTCTGAGAACACAAGCTAGACTTCGGATTCAGGGTGAGGGCACGGCAGGTACCTCCTGCAGATCTGAACCAATATCTCATGCATCTGAAGTCAGGGCGAGGATCCGACGTTGGCTCAGGTTGGAGTTTCTGTGCATGACGGCCCCTTCATGAAGGGAGCGGAATCTCGAGGCCATGGAGGTTTTCCACGTTGGGAGATGTGGGATGTTCCCTTCAAGAATTCCTTCTGCGGGACAAATGAGACCTGTTGTACAGCTCCATGACATCCCATATGGAATGACTCCAGAGCACCGTTCCAGGATGAATGCCAGGGAAGTCCGCTTCGCCTTCCAATTGTCTCCTAGCAACAAGACAGTTTAGATGTAATGGATCTGCGGGAGCAACAGGGGTGGCTGAGTTGAAATGCACTTTCCAGAGGATGGGTCCTAACGTGTATTTGTGTCCATGAGGACCTTGGAATGGGGAGGTGGCACCGGGACCCTGAAGTATTCTCCTAAGCTTTGGCTTAGCTACCATGCACAAGTTTCCTTGTGGAGACGAGATTTGTTCTGATGAGTGCCTCAGGAAATCCCCTCTGCTGGTATTGGAATCCAGGCTTTTTAGGAGACATGCCTGTAAACCAAAGCAATGGATTCGATAATGGCCTCGGGTCCTGTCTGGTTCAATCTCCTTGGTATGATTGGAGGTAGATGAGTGGAGGTAGATGCTCAGCCGGTATCAACCACCCATTTTTTGTCCCGGGCGACCTACACTATTGGGATGGCCTCAGGGACTTTGGAGGGTTCTCCTAATTTGTACGATTTTTGACAATGGAATGGGCAGAATTGCCATGGATTGGGTGGGGGCAGTCCTAATGTGTGGCTCCAGGGGCCCCAGCCTGGAGGGAGTGTGGCCCAGGACTTTGAGGACAGAAGACTGAAAACACAAACTCAGCTTAAGTTTGGGGACGTAGGCATGGCACGCCCGATCTACAAACCATGAGAAGAACTCTTCAGGATATGAAGAATGAGCTAGTCTGAGGCGCTTGCTCAGGCTTTTGTCTCTGGATTTTGTTTCAGCGATGGTCGTGGAATGTTGGGGAGGTCTCATGGGCCATGGACGAATCTTCCTCTCTGTGGATTTGGCCCGATTCCAATTGTTTTTCGTCAATCTGTGGGATGGGAGGACTCCTTTCAGGTTTGTTATCTCAGGTGTCCCACCAAAAGAGGGATTCCAAAGCAGAGCCCTGGGGAAGAGTGAAGGGACAACCCGAACTATGGTTAAAAAATTGGGGCCTAGGGGCATAGCAAGCCCAATATGCTGTCTCTTCACATAGGCCATGAGAGGCCTTACCTGAGGACTGGGCTCAGGCTGAGGGTCACAATGTGTGTTTGTGACCAATGTGGCCCGCAAGCATGGGCTGGGCCTCATGGGCAACGCTTGTTTCAACTACACTGAACGTTGGACAACATGCCAACCACAAGGTTTCTTGCCATGGGGAAAGAGTTCTGATTTCTGCATCATTTTCAACCCAGGGCAGTGGTTGGAGATAAGGTCTAGGTTCTGGAGCCTGAAAACCGGAGTTGGGAAGAGATGACGACCTAAGGCCATGGCGGGTCCGATGTGCTCAGTGTGCGGCCAGCTGTCTGGGTGGGACCAGGAGGTCCAGGCTCAGGCTGGGTCAGAAGGGGAAATAGTGCCCAGGTCAGCCTATATGTTTGGGGTACAGCCGAATGGCGTGCAGGTTGAGCCTCATTTGCGGTTTCGGGGTAGCCCTGAGGGCAATGTTTTACTTCTGTAGGGCAGGCAGAGTGCGGCATTGTAGTTCTGGATTGCCAAACTGGAGGGCTTGTGGGCCAGTAGTCTGAGGACGGAGTCTGAGAACCCTAGCTAGGCCTAGGTTTCTGGGTGAGGATATGGCAGGCACAATCTACAGACCTCAATCAAGATCTCGTGCATCTGAAGTCTGGGCAAGGATCAGACGATCGCTCAGGTTGGACTTTCTGCCCTGATGGCCCTTTCTTGAAGGGGGTTGGATCACGAGGACATGGGGGTTTTCCCACGATGGAAGTTGTGAGAAGCTCCAAACTGCAAAGATTCTTCTGCAGGACAATTGAGACTTGTTGGTTGGCTCCAGGCCCACGATTCCGAGCAGGGTTCTAAGGATGGATGGCTGGGTAGCCCACCTCGCATTCCAATTGTCTCCAAGCAACAAGAGAGGTTAGATCTGCTGGATGTGGGGGGCAACCGTGGAGGCTGAGTTGAAATGGACTCTCCTGTGGATGTGTCCTAATATATTTTTGTGTCTATGGAGACCTTGGAATGAAGCGGTGGCCCTGGGGCCCTGAAGGGTTCTCCTAAACAGAGGCTTTGACACAGCTCCAACGTGCATGTTTCCCATGTGTAGATGAGATTTGTTCTGATGGGTGAGTCAAGAAACAGCCATATGTTGGTATTGAAATCCAGGCCTCTGAGGAGAGATGCCTGGAAACCAAAGCAATGGATCCGATTAGTGCCTAGGGGCCTGTTCGTTCCTTTTTACCTCTGGGGACAACAGTCTACGGGTCTGAGTGCAGGTAGGTGCTCAGATGGGCTCAGATTGCCCCTGTTTGTCCTGGGAAGCCACAACTATTGGGATGGCCTCAGGGACTTTGGAGGTTATACTACTAGTAGGGTTGTGGCCATTGGAATGGGCACATACAATTCCCTTGGAAAGGGCAAGTACAGTCCTCAGGTTTGGCTCCAGGGCCCTGAGCCTGTAGGGTGTGTAGGCCAGAGCTGTTTGGACAGTTGTCTGAAAACACAAACTCGGCTTATGTTTTGGGTCATAGGTATGGCAGGACTGATCTACAGACCATGAGGAGAACACTTCGGGATATGAAAAAAGGGCGAGTGTGAGGCTCTTGCTCAAGTTTTCGTCTCTGGATATCGTGTCACTCATGGTCGTGAAATTGCCGGATGACTTCATGGGAAATGGACGAGTCTTACTCTCTGGGGGTTCGGTCCCGTCCAAAGAGTTTGGGGTCATTCTGGGGATGGAAGAAGTCCATTTTTTTGTTGTTGTCGATTTGTTTCATTTTGTTTTTCAACCTCAGATGTCCCACCAAATGAGGGATTCCAGAGTAGAGCCCTGGGGTGGGGCGACTGGACAACCAGAAATCTGGTTAAAAATTGGGGACTAGGGACATGTCAAGCCCATTATGACATCTAATGGTCCAGCCACTGAGAGGACTTACTAGAGGACAGGACTCACGTTGAGGTCACAATGCGTGTTTATGCTCTCGTCGCACGCAACAATGGGCGGGGCCTCAGGGTGAATGCTGGATTCTCCTACACTGAACGTTGGACAACATGCCAACCACAAGGTTTCTTGCCATGGGTCAGGAAGAGTTCTGATTTCTGCATCACAGTCACGCGTGGGCAGTGATTGGACATAAGGTCTAGGTTCTGAAGCCTGAAAACTGAGGTAGGGAAGAGATGATGACCTAAGGCCATGGCGGGTCTGATGTGCTCAGCGTGCGGTCAGCTGTCTGGGTGTTGGTCAGCAGGTCCGGGCTCAGGTTGTGTCAGACAGTGCATTAGTGCCCAGGTTAGACTATATAAGTTGGGTACATTCGAGTGCCGTGTAGGTTTATCCTCATTTAAGCTGCCTGGGCTGCTCATTAGACAATATATATTTTCTAGAGGGCAGGCAGAGTGCTTCATTGTCGGTCCGGAATTGCCAAACTTGAGGGCTTCGGGGCCAGGAGAGTGAGGACGGAAGTCTGAGAACACAAGCTAGACTTCGGATTCAGGGTGAGGGCACGGCAGGTACCCCCTGCAGATCTGAACCAATATCTCATGCATCTGAAGTCAGGGCGAGGATCCCACGTTGGCTCAGGTTGGAGTTTCTGTGCATGACGGCCCTTTCATGAAGGGAGCGGAATCTCGAGGCCATGGAGGTTTTCCACGTTGGGAGATGTGGGATGCCCCCTTCAAGGATTCCTTCTGCGGGACAATTGAGACCTGTTGGACAGCTCCAGGACATCCCATATGGAATGACTCCAGAGCACCGTTCGAGGATGGATGCCTGGGAAGTCCGCCTCGCCTTCCAATTGTCGCCTAGCAACAAGACAGTTTAGACCTAATGGATCTGCGGGAGCAACCGGGGTGGCTGAGTTGAAATGCACTTTCCAGAGGATGGGTCCTAACGTGTGTTTGTGTCCATGAGGGCCTTGGAATGGGGAGGTGGCACCGGGACCCTGAAGTATTCTCCTAAGCTTTGGCTTAGCTCCCATGCACAAGTTTCCTTGTGGAGACGAGATTTGTTCTGATGGGTGCCTCAGGAAATCCCCTCTGCTGGTATTGGAATGCAGGCTTTTGAGGAGACATGCCTGTAAACCAAAGCAATGGATCCGATAATGGCCTCGGGTCCTGTCTGGTTCAATCTTCTTGGTATGAGTGGAGGTAAATGAGTGGAGGTAGATGCCCAGCCGGTATCAACCGCCCTTTTTTGTCCCGGGCGACCTACACTATTGGGATGGCCTCAGGGACTTTGGAGGGTTCTCCTAATTTGTACGATGTTTGACAATGGAATGGGCAGAATTCCCATGGATTGGGTGGGGGCAGTCCTAATGTGTGGCTCCAGGGGCCCCAGCATGGAGGGAGTGTGGCCCAGGACTTTGAGGACAGAAGACTGAAAACACAAGTTCAGCTTAAGTTTGGGGACGTAGGTATGGCACGCCCGATCTACAAACCATGAGAAGAACTCTTCAGGATATGAAGAATGAGCGAGTCTGAGGCGCTTGCTCAGGCTTTTGTCTCTGGATTTTATTTCAGCGATGGCCGTGGAATGTTGGGGACGTCTCATGGGCCATGGACGAATCTTCCTCTCTGTGGATTTGGCCCGATCCCAATTGTTTTTCGTCAATCTGTGGGATGGGAGGACTCCTTTCAGGTTTGTTACCTCAGGTGTCCCACCAAAAGAGGAATTCCAAAGCAGAGCCCTGGGGAAGAGTGAAGGGACAACCCGAACTATCGTTAAAAATTGGGGCCTAGGGGCATGGCAAGCCTAATATGCTGTCTCTTCATATAGGCCCTGAGAGGCCTTACCTGAGGACTGGGCTCAGGCTGAGGGTCACAATGTGTGTTTGTGACCAATGTGGCCCGCAAGCATGGGCTGGGCCTCATGGGCCACGCTTGTTTCAACTACACTGAACGTTGGACAACATGCCAACCACAAGGTTTCTTGCCATGGGGAAAGAGTTCTGATTTCTGCATCATTTTCAACCCTGGGCAGTGGTTGGAGATAAGGTCTAGGTTCTGGAGCCTGAAAACCGCAGTTGGGAAGAGATGACGACCTAAGGCCATGGCGGGTCCGATGTGCTCAGTGTGCGGCCAGCTGTCTGGGTGGGACCAGGAGGTCCAGGCTCAGGCTGGGTCAGAAGGGGAAATAGTGCCCAGGTCAGCCTATATGTTTGGGGTACAGCCGAATGGCGTGCAGGTTGATCCTCATTTGCGGTTTCTGGGTAGCTCTGAGCGCAATGTTTTACTTCTGTAGGGCAGGCAGAGTGTGGCATTGTAGTTCTGGATTGCCCAACTTGAGGTCTTGTGGGCCAGTAGTCTGAGGACGGAGTCTGAGAACCCAAGCTAGGCCTAGGTTTCTGGGTGAGGATATGGCAGGCACAATCTACAGACCTCAATAGAGATCTCGTGCATCTGAAGTCAGGGCAAGGATCAGACGATCGCTCAGCTTGGACTTTCTGCCCTGATGGCCCTTTCTTGAAGGGGGTTGGATCACGAGGACATGGGGGTTTTCCCACGATGGGAGTTGTGAGAAGCTCCAAACTGCAAAGATTCTTCTGCAGGACAATTGAGACCTGTTGGTTGGCTCCAGGCCAACGATTCCAAGCAGGGTTCTAAGGATGGATGGCTGGGTAGCCCACCTCGCATTCCAATTGTCTCCAAGCAACAAGACAAGTTAGATCTGCTGGATGTGGGGGGCAACCGAGGAGGCTGAGTTGAAATGGACTCTCCTGTGGATGTGTCCTAATATGTTTTTCTGTCTATGGAGACCTTGGAATAAAGCGGTGGCCCTGGGACCCTGAAGGGTTCTCCTAAACAGAGGCTTTGACACAGCTCTAACGTCATGTTTCCCATGTGTAGATGAGATTTGTTCTGATGGGTGAGTCAAGAAACAGCCATATGCTGGTATTGAAATCCAGGCCTCTGAGGAGAGATGCCTGGAAAACAAAGCAATGGATCCGATTAGTGCCTAGGGGCCTGTTCGTTCCTTTTTACCTCTGGGGACATCAGTCTACGGGTCTGAGTGCAGGTAGGTGCTCAGATGGGCTCAGATTGCCCTTGTTTGTCCTGGGAAGCCACAACTATTGGGATGGCCTCAGGGACTTTGGAGGTTATCCTACTAGTAGGGTTGAGGCCATTGGAATGGGCACATACAATTCCCTTGGAGAGGGCAAGTACAGTCCTCAGGTTTGGCTCCAGGGCCCTGAGCCTGTAGGGTGTGTAGGCCAGAGCTGTTTGGACAGTTGTCTGAAAACACAAACTCGGCTTATGTTTTGGGTCATAGGTATGGCAGGACTGATCTACAGACCATGAGGAGAACACTTCGGGATATGAAAAAAGGGCGAGTGTGAGGCTCTTGCTCAAGTTTTTGTCTCTGGATATCGTGTCACTCATGGTCGTGAAATTGCCGGGTGACTTCATGGGAAATGGACGAGTCATACTCTCTGGGGGTTCGGTCCCGTCCAAAGAGTTTGGGGTCATTCTGGGGATGGAAGAAGACCGTTTTTTTGTTGTTGTCGATTTGTTTCATTTTGTTTTTCAACCTCAGATGTCCCACCAAATGAGGGATTCCAGAGTAGAGCCCTGGGGTGGGGCGACTGGACAACCAGAAATCTGGTTAAAAATTGGGGACTAGGGACATGTCAAGCCCATTATGACATCTAATGGTCCAGCCACTGAGAGGACTTACTAGAGGACAGGACTCACGCTGAGGTCACAATGCATGTTTATGCTCTCGTCGCACTCAAGAATGGGCGGGGCCTCAGGGTGAATGCTGGTTTCTCCTACACTGAACGTTGGACAACATGCGAACCACAAGGTTTCTTGCCATGGGTTAGGAAGAGTTCTGATTTCTGCATCACAGTCACCCGTGGGCAGTGATTGGAGATAAGGTCTAGGTTCTGAAGCCTGAAAACTGAGGTAGGGAAGAGATGATGACCTAAGGCCATGGCGGGTCTGATGTGCTCAGCGTGCGGTCAGCTGTCTGGGTGTTGGTCAGCAGGTCCGGGCTCAGGTTGTGTCAGACAGTGCATTAGTGCCCAGGTTAGACTATATAATTTGGGTACATTCGAGTGCCGTTTAGGTTTATCCTCATTTAAGCTACCTGGGCTGCTCATTAGGCAATATATTTTTTCTAGAGGGCAGGCAGAGTGCTTCATTGTCGTTCCGGAATTGCCAAACTTGAGGGCTTCGGGGCCAGGAGAGTGAGGACGGAAGTCTGAGAACACAAGCCAGACTTCGGATTCAGGGTGAGGGCACGGCAGGTACCTCCTGCAGATCTGAACCAATATCTCATGCATCTGAAGTCAGGGCGAGGATCCGACGTTGGCTCAGGTTGGAGTTTCTGTGCATGACGGCCCCTTCATGAAGGGAGCGGAATCTCGAGGCCATGGAGGTTTTCCACGTTGGGAGATGTGGGATGTTCCCTTCAAGAATTCCTTCTGCGGGACAATTGAGACCTGTTGTACAGCTCCATGACATCCCATATGGAATGACTCCAGAGCACCGTTCCAGAATGAATGCCAGGGAAGTCCGCCTCGCCTTCCAATTGTCTCCTAGCACAAGACAGTTTAGATGTAATGGATCTGCGGGAGCAACAGGGGTGGCTGAGTTGAAATGCACTTTCCAGAGGATGGGTCCTAACGTGTATTTGTGTCCATGAGGACCTTGGAATGGGGAGGTGGCACCGGGACCCTGAAGTATTCTCCTAAGCTTTGGCTTAGCTACCATGCACAAGTTTCCTTGTGGAGACGAGATTTGTTCTGATGAGTGCCTCAGGAAATCCCCTCTGCTGGTATTGGAATCCAGGCTTTTGAGGAGACATGCCTGTAAACCAAAGCAATGGATTCGATAATGGCCTCGGGTCCTGTCTGGTTCAATCTCCTTGGTATGAATGGAGGTAGATGAGTGGAGGTAGATGCTCAGACGGTATCAACCACCCATTTTTTGTCCCGGGCGACCTACACTATTGGGATGGCCTCAGGGACTTTGGAGGGTTCTCCTAATTTGTACGATTTTTGACAATGGAATGGGCAGAATTGCCATGGATTGGGTGGGGGCAGTCCTAATGTGTGGCTCCAGGGGCCCCAGCCTGGAGGGAGTGTGGCCCAGGACTTTGAGGACAGAAGACTGAAAACACAAACTCAGCTTAAGTTTGCGGACGTAGGTATGGCACGCCCGATCTACAAACCATGAGAAGAACTCTTCAGGATATGAAGAATGAGCGAGTCTGAGGCGCTTGCTCAGGCTTTTGTCTCTGGATTTTGTTTCAGCGATGGCCGTGGAATGTTGGGGAGGTCTCATGGGCCATGGACGAATCTTCCTCTCTGTGGATTTGGCCCGATCCCAATTGTTTTTCGTCAATCTGTGGGATGGGAGGACTCCTTTCAGGTTTGTTATCTCAGGTGTCCCACCAAAAGAGGGATTCCAAAGCAGAGCCCTGGGGAAGAGTGAAGGGACAACCCGAACTATGGTTAAAAAATTGGGGCCTAGGGGCATGGCAAGCCTAATATGCTGTCTCTTCATATAGGCCCTGAGAGGCCTTACCTGAGGACTGGGCTCATGCTGAGGGTCACAATGTGTGTTTGTGAGCAATGTGGCCCGCAAGCATGGGCTGGGCCTCATGGGCAACGCTTGTTTCAACTACACTGAACGTTGGACAACATGCCAACCACAAGGTTTCTTGCCATGGGGAAAGAGTTCTGATTTCTGCATCATTTTCAACCCTGGGCAGTGGTTGGAGATAAGGTCTAGGTTCTGGAGCCTGAAAACCGCAGTTGGGAAGAGATGACGACCTAAGGCCATGGCGGGTCCGATGTGCTCAGTGTGCGGCCAGCTGTCTGGGTGGGACCAGGAGGTCCAGGCTCAGGCTGGGTCAGAAGGGGAAATAGTGCCCAGGTCAGCCTATATGTTTGGGGTACAGCCGAATGGCGTGCAGGTTGATCCTCATTTGCGGTTTCTGGGTAGCTCTGAGCGCAATGTTTTACTTCTGTAGGGCAGGCAGAGTGTGGCATTGTAGTTCTGGATTGCCCAACTGGAGGTCTTGTGGGCCAGTAGTCTGAGGACGGAGTCTGAGAACCCAAGCTAGGCCTAGGTTTCTGGGTGAGGATATGGCAGGCACAATCTACAGACCTCAATAGAGATCTCGTGCATCTGAAGTCAGGGCAAGGATCAGACGATCGCTCAGGTTGGACTTTCTGCCCTGATGGCCCTTTCTTGAAGGGGGTTGGATCACGAGGACATGGGGGTTTTCCCACGATGGGAGTTGTGAGAAGCTCCAAACTGCAAAGATGCTTCTGCAGGACAATTGAGACCTGTTGGTTGGCTCCAGGCCCACGATTCCGAGCAGGGTTCTAAGGATGGATGGCTGGGTAGCCCACCTCGCATTCCAATTGTCTCCAAGCAACAAGACAGGTTAGATCTGCTGGATGTGGGGGGCAACCGAGGAGGCTGAGTTGAAATGGACTCTCCTGTGGATGTGTCCTAATATGTTTTTGTGTCTATGGAGACCATGGAATGAAGCGGTGGCCCTGGGGCCCTGAAGGGTTCTCCCAAACAGAGGCTTTGACACAGCTCCAACGTGCATGTTTCCCATGTGTAGATGAGATTTGTTCTAATGGGTGAGTCAAGAAACAGCCATATGTTGGTATTGAAATCCAGGCCTCTGAGGAGAGATGCCTGGAAACCAAAGCAATGGATCCGATTAGTGCCTAGGGGCCTGTTCGTTCCTATTTACCTCTGGGGACATCAGTCTACGGGTCTGAGTGCAGGTAGGTGCTCAGATGGGCTCAGATTGCCCCTGTTTGTCCTGGGAAGCCACAACTATTGGGATGGCCTCAGGGACTTTGGAGGTTATACTACTAGTAGGGTTGTGGCCATTGGAATGGGCACATACAATTCCCTTGGAGAGGGCAAGTACAGTCCTCAGGTTTGGCTCCAGGGCCCTGAGCCTGTAGGGTGTGTAGGCCAGAGCTGTTTGGACAGTTGTCTGAAAACACAAACTCGGCTTATGTTTTGGGTCATAGGTATGGCAGGACTGATCTACAGACCATGAGGAGAACACTTCGGGATATGAAAAAAGGGCGAGTGTGAGGCTCTTGCTCAAGTTTTTGTCTCTGGATATCGTGTCACTCATGGTCGTGAAATTGCCGGGTGACTTCATGGGAAATGGACGAGTCATACTCTCTGGGGGTTCGGTCCCGTCCAAAGAGTTTGGGGTCATTCTGGGGATGGAAGAAGACCGTTTTTTTGTTGTTGTCGATTTGTTTCATTTTGTTTTTCAACCTCAGATGTCCCACCAAATGAGGGATTCCAGAGTAAAGCCCTGGGGTGGGGCGACTGGACAACCAGAAATCTGGTTAAAAATTGGGGACTAGGGACATGTCAAGCCCATTATGACATCTAATGGTCCAGCCACTGAGAGGACTTACTAGAGGACAGGACTCACGCTGAGGTCACAATGCGTGTTTATGCTCTCGTCGCACTCAAGAATGGGCGGGGCCTCAGGGTGAATGCTGGTTTCTCCTACACTGAACGTTGGACAACATGCGAACCACAAGGTTTCTTGCCATGGGTTAGGAAGAGTTCTGATTTCTGCATCACAGTCACCCGTGGGCAGTGATTGGAGATAAGGTCTAGGTTCTGAAGCCTGAAAACTGAGGTAGGGAAGAGATGATGACCTAAGGCCATGGCGGGTCTGATGTGCTCAGCGTGCGGTCAGCTGTCTGGGTGTTGGTCAGCAGGTCCGGGCTCAGGTTGTGTCAGACAGTGCATTAGTGCCCAGGTTAGACTATATAATTTGGGTACATTCGAGTGCCGTTTAGGTTTATCCTCATTTAAGCTACCTGGGCTGCTCATTAGGCAATATATTTTTTCTAGAGGGCAGGCAGAGTGCTTCATTGTCGGTCCGGAATTGCCAAACTTGAGGGCTTCGGGGCCAGGAGAGTGAGGACGGAAGTCTGAGAACACAAGCTAGACTTCGGATTCAGGGTGAGGGCACGGCAGGTACCTCCTGCAGATCTGAACCAATATCTCATGCATCTGAAGTCAGGGCGAGGATCCGACGTTGCCTCAGGTTGGAGTTTCTGTGTATGACGGCCCCTTCATGAAGGGAGCGGAATCTCGAGGCCATGGAGGTTTTCCACGTTGGGAGATGTGGGATGTTCCCTTCAAGAATTCCTTCTGCGGGACAATTGAGACCTGTTGTACAGCTCCATGACATCCCATATGGAATGACTCCAGAGCACCGTTCCAGAATGAATGCCAGGGAAGTCCGCCTCGCCTTCCAATTGTCTCCTAGCACAAGACAGTTTAGATGTAATGGATCTGCGGGAGCAACAGGGGTGGCTGAGTTGAAATGCACTTTCCAGAGGATGGGTCCTAACGTGTATTTGTGTCCATGAGGACCTTGGAATGGGGAGGTGGCACCGGGACCCTGAAGTATTCTCCTAAGCTTTGGCTTAGCTACCATGCACAAGTTTCCTTGTGGAGACGAGATTTGTTCTGATGAGTGCCTCAGGAAATCCCCTCTGCTGGTATTGGAATCCAGGCTTTTGAGGAGACATGCCTGTAAACCAAAGCAATGGATTCGATAATGGCCTCGGGTCCTGTCTGGTTCAATCTCCTTGGTATGAATGGAGGTAGATGAGTGGAGGTAGATGCTCAGACGGTATCAACCACCCATTTTTTGTCCCGGGCGACCTACACTATTGGGATGGCCTCAGGGACTTTGGAGGGTTCTCCTAATTTGTACGATTTTTGACAATGGAATGGGCAGAATTGCCATGGATTGGGTGGGGGCAGTCCTAATGTGTGGCTCCAGGGGCCCCAGCCTGGAGGGAGTGTGGCCCAGGACTTTGAGGACAGAAGACTGAAAACACAAACTCAGCTTAAGTTTGGGGACGTAGGTATGGCACGCCCGATCTACAAACCATGAGAAGAACTCTTCAGGATATGAAGAATGAGCGAGTCTGAGGCGCTTGCTCAGGCTTTTGTCTCTGGATTTTGTTTCAGCGATGGCCGTGGAATGTTGGGGAAGTCTCATGGGCCATGGACGAATCTTCCTCTCTGTGGATTTGGCCCGATCCCAATTGTTTTTCGTCAATCTGTGGGATGGGAGGACTCCTTTCAGGTTTGTTATCTCAGGTGTCCCACCAAAAGAGGGATTCCAAAGCAGAGCCCTGGGGAAGAGTGAAGGGACAACCCGAACTATGGTTAAAAAATTGGGGCCTAGGGGCATGGCAAGCCTAATATGCTGTCTCTTCACATAGGCCCTGAGAGGCCTTACCTGAGGACTGGGCTCAGGCTGAGGGTCACAATGTGTGTTTGTGACCAATGTGGCCCGCAAGCATGGGCTGGGCCTCATGGGCCACGCTTGTTTCAACTATACTGAACGTTGGACAACATGCCAACCACAAGGTTTCTTGCCATGGGGAAAGAGTTCTGATTTCTGCATCATTTTCAACCCTGGGCAGTGGTTGGAGATAAGGTCTAGGTTCTGGAGCCTGAAAACCACAGTTGGGAAGAGATGACGACCTAAGGCCTTGGCGGGTCCGATGTGCTCAGTGTGCGGCCAGCTGTCTGGGTGGGACCAGGAGGTCCAGGCTCAGGCTGGGTCAGAAGGGGAAATAGTGCCCAGGTCAGCCTATATGTTTGGGGTACAGCCGAATGGCGTGCAGGTTGATCCTCATTTGGGGTTTCGGGGTAGCCCTGAGGGCAATATTTTACATCTATAGGGCAGGCAGAGTGCGGCATTGTAGTTCTCGATTGCCAAACTGGAGGGCTTGTGGGGCAGTAGTCTGAGGACGGAGTCTGAGAACCCAAGCTAGGCCTAGGTGTCTGGGTGAGCATATGGCAGGCACAATCTACAGACCTCAATAGAGATCTCGTGCATCTGAAGTCAGGGCAAGGATCAGACGATCGCTCAGGTTGGACTTTCTGCCCTGATGGCCCTTTCTTGAAGGGGGTTGGATCACGAGGACATGGGGGTTTTCCCACGATGGGAGTTGTGAGAAGCTCCAAACTGCAAAGATTCTTCTGCAGGACAATTGAGACCTGTTGGTTGGCTCCAGGCCAACGACTCCGAGCAGGGTTCTAAGGATGGATGGCTGGGTAGCCCACCTCGCATTCCAATTGTCTCCAAGCAACAAGAGAGGTTAGATCTGCTGGATGTGGGGGGCAACCGAGGAGGCTGAGTTGAAATGGACTCTCCTGTGGATGTGTCCTAATATGTTTTTGTGTCTATGGAGACCTTGGAATGAAGCGGTGGCCCTGGGGCCCTGAAGGGTTCTCCCAAACAGAGGCTTTGACACAGCTCCAACGTGCATGTTTCCCATGTGTAGATGAGATTTGTTCTAATGGGTGAGTCAAGAAACAGCCATATGTTGGTATTGAAATCCAGGCCTCTGAGGAGAGATGCCTGGAAACCAAAGCAATGGATCCGATTAGTGCCTAGGGGCCTGTTCGTTCCTATTTACCTCTGGGGACATCAGTCTACGGGTCTGAGTGCAGGTAGGTGCTCAGATGGGCTCAGATTGCCCCTGTTTGTCCTGGGAAGCCACAACTATTGGGATGGCCTCAGGGACTTTGGAGGTTATACTACTAGTAGGGTTGTGGCCATTGGAATGGGCACATACAATTCCCTTGGAGAGGGCAAGTACAGTCCTCAGGTTTGGCTCCAGGGCCCTGAGCCTGTAGGGTGTGTAGGCCAGAGCTGTTTGGACAGTTGTCTGAAAACACAAACTCGGCTTATGTTTTGGGTCATAGGTATGGCAGGACTGATCTACAGACCATGAGGAGAACACTTCGGGATATGAAAAAAGGGCGAGTGTGAGGCTCTTGCTCAAGTTTTTGTCTCTGGATATCGTGTCACTCATGGTCGTGAAATTGCCGGGTGACTTCATGGGAAATGGACGAGTCATACTCTCTGGGGGTTCGGTCCCGTCCAAAGAGTTTGGGGTCATTCTGGGGATGGAAGAAGTCCGTTTTTTTGTTGTTGTCGATTTGTTTCATTTTGTTTTTCAACCTCAGATGTCCCACCAAATGAGGGATTCCAGAGTAGAGCCCTGGGGTGGGGCGACTGAACAACCAGGAATCTGGTTAAAAATTGGGGACTAGGGACATATCAAGCCCATTATGACATCTAATGGTCCAGCCACTGAGAGGACTTACTAGAGGACAGGACTCACGCTGAGGTCACAATGCGTGTTTATGATCTCGTCGCACTCAAGAATGGGCGGGGCCTCAGGGTGAATGCTGGTTTCTCCTACACTGAACGTTGGACAACATGCCAACCACAAAGTTTCTTGCCATGGGTCAGGAAGAGTTCTGATTTCTGCATCACAGTCACCCGTGGGCAGTGATTGGAGATAAGGTCTAGGTTCTGAAGCCTGAAAACTGAGGTAGGGAAGAGATGATGACCTAAGGCCATGGCGGGTCTGATGTGCTCAGCGTGCGGTCAGCTGTCTGGGTGTTGTTCAGCAGGTCCGGGCTCAGGTTGTGTCAGACAGTGCATTAGTGCCAGGTTAGACTATATAATTTGGGTACATTCGAGTGCCGTGTAGGTTTATCCTCATTTAAGCTGCCTGGGCTGCTCATTAGGCAATCAATTTTTTCTAGAGGGCAGGCAGAGTGCTTCATTGTCGGTCCGGAATTGCCAAACTTGAGGGCTTCGGGGCCAGGAGAGTGAGGACGGAAGTCTGAGAACACAAGCTAGACTTCGGATTCAGGGTGAGGGCACGGCAGGTACCCCCTCCAGATCTAAACCAATATCTCATGCATCTGAAGTCAGGGCGAGGATCCCACGTTGGCTCAGGTTGGAGTTTCTGTGCATGACGGCCCCTTCATGAAGGGAGCGGAATCTCGAGGCCATGGAGGTTTTCCACGTTGGGAGATGTGGGATGCCCCCTTCAAGGATTCCTTCTGCGGGAAAATTGAGACCTGATGGACAGCTCCAGGACAGCCCATATGGAATGACTCCAGATCACTGTTCGAGGATGGATGCCTGGGAAGTCCGCCTAGCCTTCCAATTGTCTCCTAGCAACAAGACAGTTTAGATATAATGGATCTGCGGGAGCAACCGGGGTGGCTGAGTTGAAATGCACTTTCCAGAGAATGGGTTCTAACGTGTGTTTGTGTCCATGAGGGCCTGGGAATGGGGAGGTGGCACCGGGACACTGAAGTATTCTCCTAAGCTTTGGCTTAGCTCCCATGCCCAAGTTTCCTTGTGGAGATGAGATTTGTTCTGATGGGTGCCTCAGGAAATCCCCTCTGCTGGTATTGGAATCCAGGAGTCTGAGGAGACATGCCTGTAAACCAAAGCAATGGATCCGATAATGGCCTCGGGTCCTGTCTGGTTCAATCTTCTTGGTATGAGTGGAGGTAGATGAGTGGAGGTAGATGCTCAGCCGGTATCAACCGCCCTTTTTTGTCCCGGGCGACCTACACTATTGGGATGGCCTCAGGGACTTTGGAGGGTTCTCCTAATTTGTACGATTTTTGACAATGGAATGGGCAGAATTGCCATGGATTGGGTGGGGGCAGTCCTAATGTGTGGCTCCAGGGGCCCCAGCCTGGAGGGAGTGTGGCCCAGGACTTTGAGGACAGAAGACTGAAAACACAAACTCAGCTTAAGTTTGGGGACGTAGGTATGGCACGCCCGATCTACAAACCATGAGAAGAACTCTTCAGGATATGAAGAATGAGCGAGTCTGAGGCGCTTGCTCAGGCTTTTGTCTCTGGATTTTGTTTCAGCGATGGCCGTGGAATGTTGGGGAGGTCTCATGGGCCATGGACGAATCTTCCTCTCTGTGGATTTGGCCAGATCCCAATTGTTTTTCGTCAATCTGTGGGATGGGAGGACTCCTTTCAGGTTTGTTACCTCAGGTGTCCCACCAAAAGAGGAATTCCAAAGCAGAGCCCTGGGGAAGAGTGAAGGGACAACCCGAACTATGGTTAAAAATTGCGGCCTAGGGGCATGGCAAGCCCAATATGCTGTCTCTTCATATAGGCCCTGAGAGGCCTTACCTGAGGACTGGGCTCAGGCTGAGGGTCACAATGTGTGTTTGTGAGCAATGTGGCCCGCAAGCATTGGCTGGGCCTCATGGGCCACGCTTGTTTCAACTACACTGAACGTTGGACAACATGCCAACCACAAGGTTTCTTGCCATTGGGAAAGAGTTCTGATTTCTGCATCATTTTCAACCCTGGGCAGTGGTTGGAGATAAGGTCTAGGTTCTGGAGCCTGAAAACCGCAGTTGGGAAGATATGATGACCTAAGGCCATGGCGGGTCCGATGTGCTCAGTGTGCGGCCAGCTGTCTGGGTGGGACCAGGAGGTCCAGGCTCAGGCTGGGTCAGAAGGGGAAATAGTGCCCAGGTCAGCCTATATGTTTGGGGTACAGCCGAATGGCGTGCAGGTTGATCCTCATTTGCGGTTTCGGGGTAGCCCTGAGGGCAATGTTTTACTTCTGTAGGGCAGGCAGAGTGCGGCATTGTAGTTCTGGATTGCCCAACTGGAGGGCTTGTGGGCCAGTAGTCTGAGGACGGAGTCTGAGAACCCAAGCTAGGCCTAGGTTTCTGGGTGAGGATATGGCAGGCACAATCTACAGACCTCAATAGAGATCTCGTGCATCTGAAGTCAGGGCAAGGATCAGACGATCGCTCAGGTTGGACTTTCTGCCCTGATGGCCCTTTCTTGAAGGGGGTTGGATCACGAGGACATGGGGGTTTTCCCACGATGGGAGTTGTGAGAAGCTCCAAACTGCAAAGATTCTTCTGCAGGACAATTGAGACCTGTTGGTTGGCTCCAGGCCCACGATTCCGAGCAGGGTTCTAAGGATGGATGGCTGGGTAGCCCACCTCGCATTCCAATTGTCTCCAAGCAACAAGAGAGGTTAGATCTGCTGGATGTGGGGGGCAACCGAGGAGGCTGAGTTGAAATGGACTCTCCTGTGGATGTGTCCTAATATGTTTTTGTGTCTATGGAGACCTTGGAATGAAGCGGTGGCCCTGGGGCCATGAAGGGTTCTCCTAAACAGAGGCTTTGACACAGCTCCAACGTGCATGTTTCCCATGTGTAGATGAGATTTGTTCTGATGGGTGAGTCAAGAAACAGCCATATGTTGGTATTGAAATCCAGGCCTCTGAGGAGAGATGCCTGGAAACCAAAGCAATGGATCCGATTAGTGCCTAGGGGCCTGTTCGTTCCTTTTTACCTCTGGGGACATCAGTCTACGGGTCTGAGTGCAGGTAGGTGCTCAGATGGGCTCAGATTGCCCCTGTTTGTCCTGGGAAGCCACAACTATTGGGATGGCCTCAGGGACTTTGGAGGTTATCCTACTAGTAGGGTTGTGGCCATTGGAATGGGCACATACAATTCCCTTGTAGAGGGCAAGTACAGTCCTCAGGTTTGGCTCCAGGGCCCTGAGCATGTAGGGTGTGTAGGCCAGAGCTGTTTGGACAGTTGTCTGAAAACACAAACTCGGCTTATGTTTTGGGTCATAGGTATGGCAGGACTGATCTACAGACCATGAGGAGAACACTTCGGGATATGAAAAAAGGGCGAGTGTGAGGCTCTTGCTCAAGTTTTCGTCTCTGGATATCGTGTCACTCATGGTCGTGAAATTGCCGGGTGACTTCATGGGAAATGGACGAGTCTTACTCTCTGGGGGTTCGGTCCCGTCCAAAGAGTTTGGGGTCATTCTGGGGATGGAAGAAGACCGTTTTTTTGTTGTTGTCGATTGGTTTCATTTTGTTTTTCAACCTCAGATGTCCCACCAAATGAGGGATTCCAGAGTAGAGCCCTGGGGTGGGGTGACTGGACAACCAGAAATCTGGTTAAAAATTGGGGACTAGGGACATGTCAAGCCCATTATGACATCTAATGGTCCAGCCACTGAGAGAACTTACTAGAGGACAGGACTCACGTTGAGGTCACAATGCGTGTTTATGCTCTCGTCGCACGCAACAATGGGCGGGGCCTCAGGGTGAATGGTGGATTCTCCTACACTGAACGTTGGACAACATGCAAACCACAAGGTTTCTTGCCATGGGTCAGGAAGATTTCTGATTTCTGCATCACAGTCACGCGTGGGCAGTGATTGGAGATAAGGTCTAGGTTCTGAAGCCTGAAAACTGAGGTAGGGAAGAGATGATGACCTAAGGCCATGGCGGGTCTGATGTGCTCAGCGTGCGGTCAGCTGTCTGGGTGTTGGTCAGCAGGTCCGGGCTCAGGTTGTGTCAGACAGTGCATTAGTGCCCAGGTTAGACTATATAAGTTGGGTACATTCGAGTGCCGTGTAGGTTTATCCTCATTTAAGCTGCCTGGGCTGCTCATTAGACAATATATATTTTCTAGAGGGCAGGCAGAGTGCTTCCTTGTCGGTCCGGAATTGCCAAACTTGAGGGCTTCGGGGCCAGGAGAGTTAGGACGGAAGTCTGAGAACACAAGCTAGACTTCGGATTCAGGGTGAGGGCACGGCAGGTACCCCCTGCAGATCTGAACCAATATCTCATGCATCTGAAGTCAGGGCGAGGATCCCACGTTGGCTCAGGTTGGAGTTTCTGTGCATGACGGCCCCTTCATGAAGGGAGCGGAATCTCGAGGCCATGGAGGTTTTCCACGTTGGGAGATGTGGGATGCCCCCTTCAAGGATTCCTTCTGCGGGACAATTGAGACCTGTTGGACAGCTCCAGGACATCCCATATGGAATGACTCCAGAGCACCGATCGAGGATGGATGCCTGGGAAGTTCGCCTCGCCTTCCAATTATCGCCTAGCAACAAGACAGTTTAGAGCTAATGCATCTGCGGGAGCAACCGGAGTGGCTGAGTTGAAATGCACTTTCCAGAGGATGGGTCCTAACGTGTGTTTGTGTCCATGAGGGCCTTGGAATGGGGAGGTGGCACCGGACCCTGAAGTATTCTCCTAAGCTTTGGCTTAGCTCCCATGCACAAGTTTCCTGGTGGAGATGAGATTTGTTCTGATGGGTGCCTCAGGAAATCCCCTCTGCTGGTATTGGAATCCAGGCATTTGAGGAGACATGCCTGTAAACCAAAGCAATGGATCCGATAATGGCCTCGGGTCCTGTCTGGTTCAATCTTCTTGGTATGAGTGGAGGTAAATGAGTGGAGGTAGATGCCCAGCCGGTATCAACCGCCCTTTTTTGTCCCGGGCGACCTACACTATTGGGATGGCCTCAGGTACTTTGGAGGGTTCTCCTAATTTGTACGATGTTTGACAATGGAATGGGCAGAATTCCCATGGATTGGGTGGGGGCAGTCCTAATGTGTGGCTCCAGGGGCCCCAGCCTGGAGGGAGTGTGGCCCAGGACTTTGAGGACAGAAGACTGAAAACACAAACTCAGCTTAAGTTTGGGGACGTAGGTATGGCACGCCCGATCTACAAACCATGAGAAGAACTCTTCAGGATATGAAGAATGAGCGAGTCTGAGGCGCTTGGTCAGGCTTTTGTCTCTGGATTTTGTTTCAGCGATGGCCGTGGAATGTTGGGGAGGTCTCATGGGCCATGGACGAATCTTCCTCTCTGTGGATTTGGCCCGATCCCAATTGTTTTTCGTCAATCTGTGGGATGGGAGGACTCCTTTCAGGTTTGTTACCTCAGGTGTCCCACCAAAAGAGGAATTCCAAAGCAGAGCCCTGGGGAAGAGTGAAGGGACAACCCGAACTATGGTTAAAAATTGGGGCCTAGGGGCATGAAAAGCCCAATATGCTGTCTCTTCATATAGGCCCTGAGAGGCCTTACCTGAGGCCTGGGCTCAGGCTGAGGGTCACAATGTGTGTTTGTGACCAATGTGGCCCGCAAGCATGGGCTGGGCCTCATGGGCCACGCTTGTTTCAACTACACTGAACGTTGGACAACATGCCAACCACAAGGTTTCTTGCCATGGGGAAAGAGTTCTGATTTCTGCATCATTTTCAACCCTGGGAAGTGGTTGGAGATAAGGTCTAGGTTCTGGAGCCTGAAAACCGCACTTGGGAAGAGATGACGACCTAAGGCCATGGCGGGTCCGATGTGCTCAGTGTGCGGCCAGCTGTCTGGGTGGGACCAGGAGGTCCAGGCTCAGGCTGGGTCAGAAGGGGAAATAGTGCCCAGGTCAGCCTATATGTTTGGGGTACAGCCGAATGGCGTGCAGGTTGATCCACATTTGGGGTTTCGGGGTAGCCCTGAGGGCAATATTTGACTTCTGTAGGGCAGGCAGAGTGCGGCATTGTAGTTCTGGATTACCCAACTGGAGGGCTTGTGGGCCAGTAGTCTGAGGACGGAGTCTGAGAACCCAAGCTAGGCCTAGGTTTCTGGGTGAGGATATGGCAGGCACAATCTACAGACCTCAATCGAGATCTCGTGCATCTGAAGTCAGGGCAAGGATCAGACGATCCCTCAGGTTGGACTTTCTGCCCTGATGGCTTTTTTTTGAAGGGGGTTGGATTACGAGGTCATGGGGGTTTTCCCACGATTGGAGTTGTGAGAAGCTCCAAACTGCAAAGATGCTTCTGCAGGACAATTGAGACCTTTTGGTTGGCTCCAGGCCAACGATTCCAAGCAGGGTTCTAAGGATGGATGGCTGGGTAGCCCACCTCGCATTCCAATGGTCTCCAAGCAACAAGACAGGTTAGATCTGCTGGATGTGGGGGGCAACAGAGGAGGCTGAGTTGAAATGGACTCTCCTGTGGATGTGTCCTAATATGTTTTTGTGTCTATGGAGACCTTGGAATGAAGCGGTGGCCCTTGGGCCCTGAAGTGTTCTCCCAAACAGAGGCTTTGACACAACTCCAACGTGCATGTTTCCCATGTGTAGATGAGATTTGTTTTGATGGGTGAGTCAAGAAACAGCCATATGCTGGTATTGAAATCCAGGCCTCTGAGGAGAGATGCCTGGAAACCAAAGCAATGGATCCGATTAGTGCCTAGGGGCCTGTTCGTTCCTTTTTACCTCTGGGGACATCAGTCTACGGGTCTGAGTGCAGGTAGGTGCTCTGATGGGCTCAGATTGCCCCTGTTTGTCCTGGGAAGCCACAATTATTGGGATGGCCTCAGGGACTTTGGAGGTTATCCTACTAGTAGGGTTGTGGCCATTGGAATGGGCACATACAATTCCCTTGGAGAGGGCAAGTACAGTCCTCAGGTTTGGCTCCAGGGCCCTGAGCCTGTAGGGTGTGTAGGCCAGAGCTGTTTGGACAGTTGTCTGAAAGCACAAACTCGGCTTGTGTTTTGGGTCATAGGTATGGCAGGACTGATCTACAGACCATGAGGAGCACACTTAGGGATATGAAAAAAGGGCGAGTGTGAGGCTCTTGCTCAAGTTTTTGTCTCTGGATATCGTGTCACTCATGGTCGTGAAATTGCCGGGTGACATCATGGGAAATGGACGAGTCTTACTCTCTGGGGGTTCGGTCCCGTCCAAAGAGTTTGGGGTCATTCTGGGGATGGAAGAAGTCCGTTTTTTTGTTGTTGTTGTCGATTTGTTTCATTTTGTTTTTCAACCTCAGATGTCCCACCAAATGAGGGATTCCAGAGTAGAGCCCTGTGGTGGGGCGACTGGACAACCAGAAATCTGGTTAAAAATTGGGGACTAGGGACATGTCAAGCCCATTATGACATCTAATGGTCCAGCCACTGAGAGGACTTACTAGAGGACAGGACTCACGCTGAGGTCACAATGCGTGTTTATGCTCTCATCGCACTCA
Organism: Mustela nivalis; assembly: GCF_964662115.1. NCBI lineage: Eukaryota > Metazoa > Chordata > Mammalia > Carnivora > Mustelidae > Mustela > Mustela nivalis. The sequence continues at coordinate 62,534 of NW_028135522.1, forward strand.
AGAATGGGCGGGGCCTCAGGGTGAATGCTTGTTTCTCCTACACTGAACGTTGGACAACATGCCAACCACAAGGTTTCTTGCCATGGGTCAGGAAGAGTTCTGATTTCTGCATCACAGTCACCCGTGGGCAGTGATTGGAGATAAGGTCTAGGTTCTGAAGCCTGAAAACTGAGGTAGGGAAGAGATGATGACCTAAGGCCATGGCGGGTCTGATGTGCTCAGCGTGCGGTCAGGTGTCTGGGTGTTGATCAGCAGGTCCGGGCTCAGGTTGTGTCAGACAGTGCATTATTGCCCAGGTTAGACTATATAATTTGGGTACATTCGAGTGCCGTGTAGGTTTATCTTCATTTAAGCTGCCTGGGCTGCTCATTAGGCAATATATTTTTTCTAGAGGGCAGGCAGAGTGCTTCATTGTCGGTCCGGAATTGCCAAACTTGAGGGCTTCGGGGCCAGGAGAGTGAGGACGGAAGTCTGAGAACACAAGCTAGACTTCGGATTCATGGTGAGGGCACGGCAGGTACCCCCTGCAGATCTGTACCAATATCTCATGCATCTGAAGTCAGGGCGAGGATCCGACGTTGGCTCAGGTTGGAGTTTCTGTGTATGACGGCCCCTTCATGAAGGGAGCGGAATCTCGAGGCCATGGAGGTTTTCCACGTTGGGAGATGTGGGATGCCCCCTTCAAGGATTCCTTCTGCAGGACAATTGAGACCTGTTGGACAGCTCCAGGACATCCCATATGGAATGACTCCAGAGCACCGTTCGAGGATGGATGCCTGGGAGTCTGCCTCACCTTCTAATTGTCTCCTAGCAACAAGACAGTTTAGATCTAATGGATCTGCGGGAGCAACCGGGGTGGCTGAGTTGAAATGCACTTTCCAGAAGATGGGTCCTAACGTGTGTTTGTGTCCATGAGGGCCTTGGAATGGGGAGTTGGCACCGGGACCCTGAAGTATTCTCCTAAGCTTTGGCATAGCTCCCATGCACAAGTTTCCTTGTGGAGACGAGATTTGTTCTGATGGGTGCCTCAGGAAATCCCCTCTGCTGGTATTGGAATCCAGACTTTTGAGGAGACATGCCTGTAAACCAAAGCAATGGATCTGATAATGGCCTCGGGTCCTGTCTGGTTCAATCTTCTTGGTATGAGTGGAGGTAGATGAGTGGAGGTAGATGCTCAGCCGGTATCAACCGCCCTTTTTTGTCCCGGGCGACCTACACTATTGGGATGGCCTCAGGGACTTTGGAGGGTTCTCCTAATTTGTACGATTTTTGAAAATTGAATGGGCAGAATTCCCATGTATTGCGTGGGGGCAGTCCTTATGTGTGGCTCCAGGTGCCCCAGCCTGGAGGGAGTGTGGCCCAGGACTTTGAGGACAGAAGACTGAAAACACAAACTCAGCTTAAGTTTGGGGACGTAGGTATGGCACGCCCGATCTACAAACCATGAGAAGAACTCTTCAGGATATGAAGAAAGTGCGAGTCTGAGGCGCTTGCTTTGGCTTTTGTCTCTGGATTTTGTTTCAGCGATGGCCGTGGAATGTTGGGGAGATATCATAGGCCATGGACGAATCTTCCTCTCTGTGGATTTGGCCCGATCCCAATTGTTTTTTTTCAATCTGTGGGATGGGAGGACTCCTTTCAGGTTTGTTACCTCAGGTGTCCCACCAAAAGAGGAATTCCAAAGCAGAGCCCTGGGGAAGAGTGAAGGGACACCCCGAACTATGGTTAAAAATTGGGGCCTAGGGGCATGGCAAGCCCAATATGCTGTCTCTTCATATAGGCCCTGAGAGGCCTTACCTGAGGACTGGGCTCAGGCTGAGGGTCACAATGTGTGTTTGTGACCAATGTGGCCCGCAAGCATGGGCGGGGCCTCATGGGCCACGCTTGTTTCAACTACACTGAACGTTGGACAACATGCCAACCATAAGGTTTCTTCCCATGGGGAAAAAGTTCTGATTTCTGCATCATTTTCAACCCTGGGCAGTGGTTGGAGATAAGGTCTAGGTTCTGGAGCCAGAAAACCGCAGTTGGGAAGAGATGACGACCTAAGGCCATGGCGGGACCGATGTGCTCAGTGTGCGGCCACCTGTCTGGGTGGGACCAGGAGGTCCAGGCTCAGGCTGGGTCAGAAGGGGAAATAGTGCCCAGGTCAGCCTATATGTTTGGGGTACAGCCGAATGGCGTGCAGGTGGATCCTCATTTGGGGTTTCGGGGTAGCCATGAGGGCAATGTTTTACTTCTGTAGGGCAGGCAGAGTGCGGCATTGTAGTTCTGGATTGCCAAACTGGAGGGCTTGTGGGCCAGTAGTCTGAGGACGGAGTCTGAGAACCCAAGCTAGGCCTAGGTTTCTGGGTGAGGATATGGCAGGCACAATCTACAGACCTCAATAGAGATCTCGTGCATCTGAAGTCAGGGCAAGGATCAGACGATCGCTCAGGTTGGACTTTCTGCCCTGATGGCCCTTTTTTGAAGGGGGTTGGATCACGAGGACATGGGGGTTTTCCCACGATGGGAGTTGTGAGAAGCTCCAAACTGCAAAGATTCTTCGGCAGGACAATTGAGACCTGTTGGTTGGCTCCAGGCCCACGATTCCGAGCAGGGTTCTAAGGATGGATGGCTGGGTAGCCCACCTCGCATTCCAATTGTCTCCAAGCAACAAGAGAGGTTAGATCTGCTGAATGTGGGGGGCAACCGAGGAGGCTGAGTTGAAATGGACTCTCCTGAGGATGTGTCCTAATATGTTTTTGTGTCTATGGAGACCTTGGAATGAAGCGGTGATCCTGGGGCCCTGAAGGGTTCCCCTAAACATAGGCTTTTACACAGCTCCAACGTGCATGTTTCCCATGTGTAGATGAGATTTGTTTTGATGGGTGAGTCAAGAAACAGCCATATGCTGGTATTGAAATCCAGGCCTCTGAGGAGAGATGCCTGGAAACCAAAGCAATGGATCCGATTAGTGCCTAGGGGCCTGTTCGTTCCTTTTTACCTCTGGGGACATCAGTCTACGGGTCTGAGTGCAGGTAGGTTCTCAGATGGGCTCAGATTGCCCCTTTTTGTCCTGGGAAGCCACAACTCTTGGGATGGCCTCAGGGACTTTGGAGGTTATCCTATTAGTGGGGTTGTGGCCATTGGAATGGGCACATACAATTCCCTTGGAGAGGGCAAGTACAGTCCTCAGGTTTGGCTCCAGGGCCCTGAGCCTGTAGGGTGTGTAGGCCAGAGCTGTTTGGACAGTTGTCTGAAAACACAAACTCGGCTTATGTTTTGGGTCATAGGTATGGCAGGACTGATCTACAGACCATGAGGAGAACACTTCGGGATATGAAAAAAGGGCGAGTGAGAGGCTCTTGCTCAAGTTTTTTGTCTCTGGGTATCGTGTCACTCATGGTCGTGATATTGCCGGGTGACTTCATGGGAAATGGACGAGTCTTACTCTCTGGGGTTTCGGTCCCGTCCAAAGAGTTTGGGGTCATTCTGGGGATGGAAGAAGTCCATTTTTTTGTTGTGGTTGATTTGTTTCATTTTGTTTTTCAACCTCAGATGTCCCACCAAATGAGGGATTCCAGAGTAGAGCCCTGGGGAGGGGCGACTGGACAACCAGAAATCTGGTTAAAAATTGGGGCCTTCGGACATGTCAAGGCCATTATGACATCTAATGGTCCAGCCACTGAGAGGACTTACAGAGGACAGGACTCACGCTGAAGTCACAATGCGTGTTTATGCTCTCGTCGCACTCAAGAATGGGCGGGGCCTCAGGGTGAATGCTGTTTTCTCCTACACTGAACGTTGGACAACATGCCAACCACAAGGTTTCTTGCCATGGGTCAGGAAGAGTTCTGATTTCTGCATCACAGTCACCCGTGGGCAGTGATTGGAGATAAGGTCTAGGTTCTGCAGCCTGAAAACTGAGGTAGGGAAGAGATGATGACCTAAGGCCATGGCGGGTCTGATGTGCTCAGAGTGCGGTCAGCTCTCTTGGTGTTGGTCAGCAGGTCCGGGCTCAGGTTGTGTCAGACAGTGCATTAGTGCCCAGGTTAGACTATATAATTTGGGTACATTCGAGTGCCGTGTAGGTTTAACCTCATTTAAGCTGCCTGGGCAGCTCATTAGGCAATATATTTTTTCTAGAGGGCAGGCAGAGTGCTTCATTGTCGGTCCGGAATTGCCAAACTTGAGGGCTTCGGGGCCAGGAGAGTGAGGACGGAAGTCTGAGAACACAAGTTAGTCTTCGGATTCAGGGTGAGGGCATGGCAGGTACCCCCTGCAGATCTGAACCAATATCTCATGCATCTGAAGTCAGGGCGAGGATCCCACGTTGGCTCAGGTTGGAGTTTCTGTGCATGACGGCCCCTTCATGAATGGAGCGGAATCTCGAGGCTTTGGAGGTTTTCCACGTTGGGAGATGTGGGATGCCACCTTCAAGGATTCCTTCTGCGAGACAATTGAGACCTATTGGACAGCTCCAGGACATCCCATATGGAACGACCCTTGAGCACCGTTCGAGGATGGATGCCTGGGAAGTCCGCCTCACATTCCAATTGTCTCCTCGCATCAAGACAGTTTAGATCTAATGGATATGCGGGAGAAACCGGGGTGGCTGAGTTGAAATGGACTTTCCTGAGGATGGGTCCTAATGTGTGTTTGTGTCCATGAGGGCCTTGGAATGATGCGGTGGCACCGGGACCCTGAAGTATTCTCCTAAGCTTTGGACATAGCTCCCATGCACAAGTTTCCTTGTGGAGACGAGATTTGTTCTGATGGGTGCCTCAGGAAATCCCCTCTGCTGGTATTGGAATCCAGGCTTTTGAGGAGACATGCCTGTAAACCAAAGCAATGGATCCGATATACCTCAGGTTGTGTCTGGTTCAATCTTCTTCTCTGGGGATATCCATCTCTGGTATGAGTGGAGGTAGATGCTCAGCTGGTATCAACTTTTTTTTTTTTTTTTTTGTCCCGGGCGACCTACACTATAGGGATGGCCTCAGGGACTTTGGAGGGTTCTCCTAATTTGTACGATTTTTGACAATGGAATGGGCAGAATTCCCATGGATTGGGTGGGCACAGTCCTAATGTGTGGCTCCAGGGGCCCCAGCTGGAGGGAGTGTGGCCCAGGACTTTGAGGACAGAAGTCTGAAAACACAAACTCAGCTTAGGTGTGGGGACTTAGGTATGGCACGCCCGATCTACAAACCATGAGAAGAACTCTTCAGGATATGAAGAATGAGCGAGTCTGAGGCCCTTGCTCAGGCTATTGTCTCTGGATTTTGTATCAACGATGGCCATGGAATGTTGGGGAGTCCTCATGGGCCGTGGACGAATCTTCCTCTCTGTGGATTTGGCGTGATCCCAATTGCTTTTCGTCAATCTGTGGGATGGGAGGACTCCTTTCAGTTTTGTTACCTCAGGTGTCCCACCAAAAGAGGAATTCCAAAGCAGAGCCCTGGGGCAGAGTGAAGGGACAACCCGAACTATGGATAAAAATTGGGGCCTAGGGGCATGGCAAGCCCAATATGCGGTCTCTGCATCCAGCCATCCAGATGCCTTACCTGAGGACTGGGCTCAGGCTGAGGGTCACAATGTGTGTTTGTGACCAATGTGGTCCGCTAGCATGGGCGGGGCCTCATGGGCCACACTGGTTTCAACTACACTGAACGTTGGACTACATGCCAACCACAAGGTTTCTTGCCATGGGGAAGGAGTTCTGATTTATGCATCATTTTCAAACCAGGGCAGTGATGGAGATCAGGTCTAGGTTCTGAAGCCTGGAAACCGAGGTTGAGATGAGATGACGACCTAAGGCCATGGCAGGTCTAATGTGCTCAGTGTGCTGCCAGCTGTCTGGGTGGGACCAGGAGGTCCAGGCTCAGGCTGGGTCAGAAAGGCAATAGTGCCCAGGTCAGCCTACATATTTGGGGTACAGCCGAATGGCGTGCAAGTTGATCCTCATTTGGGGATTCTGGGTAGCCCCAGAGGGCAAGGTTTTTCTTCTGGGGGGCAGGCAGAGTGCAGCATTGTAGTTCTGGTTTGCCAAACTGGAGGGCTTGTGGGCCAGTAGTCTGAGGACGGAAGACTGAGAACCCAAGCTAGGCCTAGTTTTCTGGGTGAGGATATGGCAGGCACAATCTACAGACCTCAATCGAGACCTCGTGCATCTGAAGTCAGGGCAAAGGTCAGACGATCGCTCATGTTGGACTTTCTGTCCCTGATGGCCCCTTCTGGAAGGGGGGGTTGGATCACGAGGCCATGGGTGTTTTCCCACGATGGGAGTTGTGAGAAGCTACCAGCTGCAAAGATTCTTCTGCAGGACAATTGAGACCTGTTGGTTGGCTCCAGGCCAACGATTCTGAGCAGGGTTCTAAGGATGGATGGCTGGGTAGCCCACCTCGCATTCCAATTGTCTCCAAGCAACAAGACAGGTTAGATCTGCTGGATGTGGGGGGCAACCGAGGAGGATGAGTTGAAATGGACTCTCCTGTGGATGTGTCCTAATATGTTTTTGTGTCTATGGAGACCTAGGAATGAAGTGGGGGCACTGGGGCCCTGAAGCATTATCCTAAACAGAGGCTTTGAAACAGCTCCAACGTGCATGTTTCCCATGTGTAGATGAGATTTGTTCTGATGGGTGAGTCTAGAAACAGCCATATGCTGGTATTGAAATCCAGGCCTCGGAGGAGAGATGCCTGGAAACCAAAACAATGGATCCGATTAGTGCCTAGGGTCCTGTTCGTTCCTTTTTACCTCTGGGGACATCAGTCTACGGGTCTGAGTGCAGGTAGGTGCTCCGATGGGCTCAGATTGCCCATGTTTGTCCTGGGAAGCCACAACTATTGGGATGGCCTCAGGGACTTTGGAGGTTTATACTATTAGTAGGGCTTTGGCCATTGGAATGGGCACATACAATTCTCTTGTAGAGGGCAAGTACAGTCCTCAGGTTCGGCTCCAGGGCCCTGAGCCTGTAGGGTGTGTATGCCAGAGCTGTTTGGTCAGCTGTCTGAAAACACAAACTCGGCTTATGTTTCGGGTCATAGGTATGGCAGGACTGATCTAAAGACCATGAGGATAAGTCAGGGATAGGATCAGACGATCACTCAGGTTGGAGTTTCTGTCCCTGATGGCCCCTCATGAATGGGGGGGCATCACGAGGCCATGGGGGTTTTTTCACGATGGGAGTTGTGAGAAGCTCCAAACTGCAGAGAGTCTTCTGCAGGACAACTGAGACCTGTTGTTTGGCTCCATTCCAATGATTCTGAGCAGGGTTCTAAGGATGGATGGCTGGGTAGCCCAACTCGCATTCCAATTGTCTCCTAGCAACAAGAAAGGTTAGATCTCCTTGATCTTTGGGAAGCAATGGAGGAGGCTAGTTGAAATGGAAACCCCTGGGGATGGGTCGTAATGTGCTTTTGTGTCTATGGAGACCTTGGAATGAAAAGGTGGCACTGGGGCCCTAAAGAATTCTTCTAAACAGAGGCTTTGACACAGCTCCAACGTGCAAGTTTTTCGTGTAGATGAGATGTTTTCTGATGGGTGAGTCAAGAAACAGCTAGATGCTGTTTTGAAATCCAGGCCTCTCAGGAGAGATGCCTGGAAACCAAAGCAATGGATCTGATTAGTGCCTAGGGCCCTGTTCTTTCCTTTTTACCTCTGGGGACAACTGTCTATGGGTCTGAGTGCAGGTAGGTGCTCAGTTGGGCTCAGATTGCCCCTGTTTTTCCTGGGAAGCCACCACTATTGAGATGGATCATGGACTTTGGAGGTTATCCTATTAGAAGGGTTGTGGCCATTGGAATGGGCACACACAATTCCCTTAGAGAGGGCAAGTACAGTTCTCAGGTTTGGCTCCAGGGGCCTGAGCCTGTAGGTTGTGTAGGCCAGGGCTGTTTGGACAGTTGTCTGACAACACAAACTCGGCTTATGTTTCGGGTCATAGGTATTGCAGGACTGACCTACAGACCATGAGGAGAACTCTTCGGGATTTGAAAGAAGGGCGAGTGTGAGGCTCCTGCTCAAGTTTTTGTCACTGGATATCGTGTCACACATGGTCGTGGAATTTCTGGGTGACTTCATGGGAAATGGACGAGTCTTACTCTCTGGGAGTTTGGCCCCGTTCAAAGAGCTTAGGGTCAATCTGTGGGCTGGAAGAAGTCCGTTTTTTTTTTTTTTTTGTTTTCTTTTTTAACCTCAGGTGTCCCACCAAATGAGGTATTCCAGAGTAGAGCCCTGGGGAGGGGCGACTGGACAATCAGAAATCTGGTTAAAAATTGGGGCCTAGGGACATGTCAAGCCCATTATGACATCTAATGGTCCAGCCACTGAGAGGACTTACTAGAGAACAGGACTCATGCTGAGGGTCACAATGCGTATGTATGCCCTCATCGCACACAAGAATGGGCGGGGCCTCAGGGTGAATGCTGGTTTCTCCTACACTGAACGTTGTACAACGTGCCAACCACAAGGGTTCTGCCATTGGTAGGAGGAGTTCTGATTTCTGCATCACACTCACCCCTGGGCAGTGATTGGAGATAAGGTCTCGGTTCTGAAGCCTGAAAACGGAGGTAGGAAAGAGATGATGACCTAAGGCCATGGCGGGTTTTATGTGCTCAGTGTACGGTCAGCTTTCGGGGTGTTGGTCAGGCGGTCCGGGCTCAGGTTGTGTTCGACAGTGCATTAGTGCCCAGGTTAGACTATATAATTTGGGTAACGTCGAGTGCTGTGTAGGTTTATCCTCATTTAAGGTGCCTGGGCAGCTCATGAGGCAATAATTTTTTTTCTAGAGGGCAGGCAGAGTGCTGCATTGTGGGTCCGGAATTGACAAACTAGAGGGCTTCGGGGCCAGGAGTGTGAGGACGGTAGTCTGAGAAGACAAGCTAGACTTGGGTTTCAGGGTGAGGGCACGGAAGGTACCCCCTGCAGATTTGAACCAATATCTCATGCATCTGAAGTCAGGGCGAGGATCAGACGTTGGCTCAGGTTGGCTATTCTGTGCATGACGGCCGCTTCATGAAGGGAGCGGAATCTCGGGGCCATTGAGGTTTTCCCACGTTGGGAGTTGTGGGATGCCCCCTTCAAGGATTCCTTCTGCGGGACAATTGAGACCTGTTGGACAGCTCCAGGACATCCCATATGGAATGACTCCAGAGCACCGTTCGCGGATGGATGCCTGGGAAGCCCGCCACACATTCCAATTGTCTCCTAGCAACAAGACAGTTTAGTTCTGATGGCTCTGCCGGAGCAACCGGGGTGGCTGAGTTGAAATGGACTTTCCTGAGGATGGGTCCTAATGTGTTTTTGTGTCCATGAGGGCCTTGGAATGGGGCGGTGGCACCGGGACCCTGAAGTACTCTCCTAAGCTTTGGACATGGCTCCCATGCACAGGTTTCCTTGTGGAGACGAGATGAGTTCTGATGGGTGCCTCAGGAAAACCCCTATGCTCGTATTGGAATCAGGCTTTTGAGGACACATGCCTGTAACCCAAATCAATGGATCCTATTATGGCCTACGGTCCTTTCTGGTTCAATCTTCTTCTCTGGGGACATCCATTGGTATGACTGGATGTCGATTATCAGCTGGTGTCAGAGAGCACTTTTTTTTCCGGGCGAACTACACTATTGGGATGGCCTCAGGGACTTTGGAGGTTTCTCCTAATTTGTATGATTTTGGACCATGGAATGGGCAGAATTCCCATGGATGGTAGTCCCAGTCCTAATGTGTGTCTCCAGGGGTCCAGCCTGGAGGGTGTGTGGCCCAAGACTTTGAGGACAGAAGTCTGAAAACACAAACTCAGCTTAGGTTTGGGGACGTAGGTATGGCAAGCCCGATCTACAAACCATGAGAAGAACTCTTCAGGATATGAAGAAAGTGCGAGTCTGAGGCGCTTGCTCAGGCTTTTGTCTCTGGATTTTGTATCAGCGATGGCCGTGGAATGTCGGGGTGGCCTCATGGGCGATGGACGAATCTTCCTCTCTGAGGATTTGGCCCGATTCCCAATTGATTTTCGTCAATCTGTGGGATGGGATGACTCATTTCAAATTTGTTTCCTCAGGTGTCCCACCAAAAGAGGAATTTCAAAGCAAAGCCGTGGGGAAGACTGAAGGGACAACCCGAACTATGGTTAAAACTTGGTGCCTAGGGGCAAGGCAAGCCCAATATGCTATCTCTTCATCCAGCCACTGAGTGGCCTTACTTGAGGACTGGGCTCAGCCTGAGGGTCACAATGTGCGTTTGTGACCAATGTGGCCGGCGAGCATGGGCGGGGCCTCATGGGCCACACTGGTTTCAACTACACTGAACGTTGGACAACATGCCAACCACAAGGTTTCTTGCCATGGGGAAGGAGTTCTGATTTCTGCATCACCTTCAACCCTGGGCAGTGATTGGAGATAAGTTCTAGGTTCTGAAACCTGAAAACCGAGGTTGGATAAAGATGAGGACCTAAGTCCACGGCGGCTCGATGTGCTCACTGTGTGGCCAGCTGTCTGGGAGGGGCCAGGGGTCCAGGCTCAGCCTGTGTCAGAAAGGGCATTAGCGCCCTGGTCAGCCTATGTATTTGGGGTACAGCCAAAGTCGGTGCAGGTTGATCCTCATTTGGGGTTACTGGGTAGCCCCAGAGGACAATGTTTTTCTTCTGGAGGGCGGGCAGGGTGCTGCATTGTAGTTCTGGATTGCCAAACTGGACGGCTTGTGGGCCAGTAGTCTGACGACCAGAGTCTGAGAACACAAGCTAGGCTTAGGTTTCTGGGTGAGGCCATGGCAGGCACAAACTACAGACCTGAATCGAGATCTCGTGCATCTGAAGTCATGGCGAGGATCAGACGATCGCTCAGGTTGGAGTTTCTGACCCTGATGGCCCCTTCATGAATGGGGGGGCATCACGAGGCCATGGGGGTTTTCCCACGATGGGAGTTGTGAGAAGCTCCAAACTGCAGAGAGTCTTCTGCAGAACAATTGAGACCTTTTGTTTGGGTCCAGGCCAATGATTCTGATCAGGGTTCTAAGGATGGATGGCTGGGAAGCCCACCTCGCATTCCAATTGTCTCCTAGCAACAAGACAGGATAGATCTCCTGGATCTGTGGGGAGCAACTGAGGACGCTGAGTTGAAATGGACACCCCTGGGGATGGGTCCTAATGTGCTTTTGTGTCTATGGAGAGCTTGGAATGAAGCGGTGGCACTGGGGCCCTAAAGGGTTCTCCTAAACAGAGGCTTTGACACAGCTCCAACGTGCAAGTTTCCCATGTGTAGATGAGATGTTTTCTGATGGGTGAGTCAAGAAACAGCTATATGCTGTTTTGAAATCCAAGCCTCTGAGGAAAGATGCCTGGAAACCAAAGCAATGGATCTGATTAGTGCCTAGGGGCCTGTTCTTTCCTTTTTACCTCTGGAGACATCTGTCTATGGGTCTGAGTGCAGGTAGGTGCTCAGTTGGGCTCAGATTGCCCCTGTTTTTCCTGGGAAGCCACCACTATTGAGATGGATCAATTACTTTCGAGGTTTATCCTATTAGAAGCGTTGTGGCCATTGGAATGGGCACACAAAATTCCCTTGGAGAGGGCAAGTATAGTCCTCAGGGTTGGCTCCAGGGGCCTGAGCCTGTAGGTTGTGTAGGCCAGGGCTGTTTGGACAGTTGTCTGAAAACACAAACTCGGCTTATGTTTCGGGTCATAGGTATGGCAGGACTGACCTACAGACCATGAGGAGAACTCTTCGGAATTTGAAAAAAGGGCGAGTGTGAGGCTCCTGCTCAAGTTTTTGTCTCTGGATATCGTGTCACTCATGGTCGTGGAATTTCTGGGTGACTTCAAGGGAAATGGACGAGTCTTTCTCTCTGGTGGTTTGGCCCCGTCCAAAGAGTTTGGGGTCAATCTATTGGCTGGAAGAAGTCCGTTTTTGTTGTTGTTGTTGTTGTTGTTGTTTTCTTTTTTAACCTCAGGTGTCCCACCAAATGAGGGATTCCAGTGTAGAGCCCTGGGGAGGGGCGACTGGACAGTCAGAAATCTGGTTAAAAATTGGGGTCTAGGGACATGTCAAGCCCATTATGACATCTAATGGTCCAGCCACTGAGAGGACTTACTAGAGGACAGGACTCATGCTGAGGGTCACAATGCGTATGTATGCCCTCATCGCACGCAAGAATGGGCGGGGCCTCAGTGTGAATGCTGGTTTCTCCTACACTGAACGTTGTACAACGTGCCAACCACAAGGGTTTTTGCCATGGGTAAGGAGGAGTTCTGATTTCTGCATCATACTCACCCCTGGGCAGTGATTGGAGATAAGTTCTCGGTTCTGAAGCCTGAAAACGGAGGTAGGGAAGAGATGATGACCTAAGACCATGGCGGGTTTTATGTGCTCAGTGTGCGGTCAGCTTTCTTAGTGTTGGTCAGGAGGTCAGGGCTCAGGTTGTGTTCGACAGTGCATTAGTGCCCAGGTTAGACTATATAATTTGGGTAACGTCGAGTGCTGTGTAGGTTTATCCTCATTTAAGGTGCCTGGGCAGCTCATGAGGCAATAATTTTTTTTTCTAGAGGGCAGGCAGAGTGCTGCATTGTGGGTCCGGAATTGACAAACTAGAGGGCTTCGGGGCAAGGAGTGTGAGGACGGAAGTCTGAGAAGACAAGCTAGACTTGGGTTTCAGGGTGAGGGCATGGCAGGTACCCCCTGCAGATCTGAACCAATATCTCATGCATCTGAAGTCAGGGCGAGGATCAGACGTTGGCTCAGGTTGGATATTCTGTGCTTGACGGCCGTTTCATGAAGGGAGCGGGATCTCGGGGCCATTGAGCTTTTGCCACGTTGGGAGTTGTGGGATGCCCCCTTCAAGGATTCCTTCTGCGGGACAATTGAGACCTGTTGGACAGCTCCAGGACATCCCATATGGAATGACTCCAGAGCACCGTTCGCGGATGGATGCCTGGGAAGCCCGCCTCGCATTCCAATTGTCTCCTAGCAACAAGACAGTTTAGATCTGATGGCTCTGCCGGAGCAACCGGGGTGGCTGAGTTGAAATGGACTTTCCTGAGGATGGGTCCTAATGTGTTTTTGTGTCCATGAGGGCCTTGGAATGGGGCGGTGGCACCGGGACCCTGAAGTACTCTCCTAAGCTTTGGACATGGCTCCCATGCACAGGTTTCCTTGTGGAGACGAGATGAGTTCTGATGGGTGCCTCAGGAAAACCCCTATGCTCGTATTGGAATCAGGCTTTTGAGGACACATGCCTGTAACCCAAATCAATGGATCCTATTATGGCCTACGGTCCTTTCTGGTTCAATCTTCTTCTCTGGGGACATCCATTGGTATGACTGGATGTCGATTATCAGCTGGTGTCAGAGAGCACTTTTTTTTCCGGGCGAACTACACTATTGGGATGGCCTCAGGGACTTTGGAGGTTTCTCCTAATTTGTATGATTTTGGACCATGGAATGGGCAGAATTCCCATGGATGGTAGTCCCAGTCCTAATGTGTGTCTCCCGGGGTCCAGCCTGGAGGGTGTGTGGCCCAAGACTTTGAGGACAGAAGTCTGAAAACACAAACTCAGCTTAGGTTTGGGGACGTAGGTATGGCAGGCCCGATCTACAAACCATGAGAAGAACTCTTCAGGATATGAAGAAAGTGCGAGTCTGAGGCGCTTGCTCAGGCTTTTGTCTCTGGATTTTGTATCAGCGATGGCCGTGGAATGTCGGGGAGGCCTCATGGGCCATGGACGAATCTTCCTCTCTGAGGATTTGGCCCGATTCCCAATTGATTTTCGTCAATCTGTGGGATGGGATGACTCATTTCAAATTTGTTTCCTCAGGTGTCCCACCAAAAGAGGAATTTCAAAGCAAAGCCGTGGGGAAGACTGAAGGGACAACCCGAACTATGGTTAAAACTTGGTGCCTAGGGGCAAGGCAAGCCCAATATGCTATCTCTTCATCCAGCCACTGAGTGGCCTTACTTGAGGACTGGGCTCAGCCTGAGGGTCACAATGTGCGTTTGTGACCAATGTGGCCGGCGAGCATGGGCGGGGCCTCATGGGCCACACTGGTTTCAACTACACTGAACGTTGGACAACATGCCAACCACAAGGTTTCTTGCCATGGGGAAGGAGTTCTGATTTCTGCATCACCTTCAACCCTGGGCAGTGATTGGAGATAAGTTCTAGGTTCTGAAACCTGAAAACCGAGGTTGGATAAAGATGAGGACCTAAGTCCACGGCGGCTCGATGTGCTCACTGTGTGGCCAGCTGTCTGGGAGGGGCCAGGGGTCCAGGCTCAGCCTGTGTCAGAAAGGGCATTAGCGCCCTGGTCAGCCTATGTATTTGGGGTACAGCCAAAGTCGGTGCAGGTTGATCCTCATTTGGGGTTACTGGGTAGCCCCAGAGGACAATGTTTTTCTTCTGGAGGGCGGGCAGGGTGCTGCATTGTAGTTCTGGATTGCCAAACTGGACGGCTTGTGGGCCAGTAGTCTGACGACCAGAGTCTGAGAACACAAGCTAGGCTTAGGTTTCTGGGTGAGGCCATGGCAGGCACAAACTACAGACCTGAATCGAGATCTCGTGCATCTGAAGTCATGGCGAGGATCAGACGATCGCTCAGGTTGGAGTTTCTGACCCTGATGGCCCCTTCATGAATGGGGGGGCATCACGAGGCCATGGGGGTTTTCCCACGATGGGAGTTGTGAGAAGCTCCAAACTGCAGAGAGTCTTCTGCAGAACAATTGAGACCTTTTGTTTGGGTCCAGGCCAATGATTCTGATCAGGGTTCTAAGGATGGATGGCTGGGAAGCCCACCTCGCATTCCAATTGTCTCCTAGCAACAAGACAGGATAGATCTCCTGGATCTGTGGGGAGCAACTGAGGACGCTGAGTTGAAATGGACACCCCTGGGGATGGGTCCTAATGTGCTTTTGTGTCTATGGAGAGCTTGGAATGAAGCGGTGGCACTGGGGCCCTAAAGGGTTCTCCTAAACAGAGGCTTTGACACAGCTCCAACGTGCAAGTTTCCCATGTGTAGATGAGATGTTTTCTGATGGGTGAGTCAAGAAACAGCTATATGCTGTTTTGAAATCCAAGCCTCTGAGGAAAGATGCCTGGAAACCAAAGCAATGGATCTGATTAGTGCCTAGGGGCCTGTTCTTTCCTTTTTACCTCTGGAGACATCTGTCTATGGGTCTGAGTGCAGGTAGGTGCTCAGTTGGGCTCAGATTGCCCCTGTTTTTCCTGGGAAGCCACCACTATTGAGATGGATCAATTACTTTCGAGGTTTATCCTATTAGAAGCGTTGTGGCCATTGGAATGGGCACACAAAATTCCCTTGGAGAGGGCAAGTATAGTCCTCAGGGTTGGCTCCAGGGGCCTGAGCCTGTAGGTTGTGTAGGCCAGGGCTGTTTGGACAGTTGTCTGAAAACACAAACTCGGCTTATGTTTCGGGTCATAGGTATGGCAGGACTGACCTACAGACCATGAGGAGAACTCTTCGGAATTTGAAAAAAGGGCGAGTGTGAGGCTCCTGCTCAAGTTTTTGTCTCTGGATATCGTGTCACTCATGGTCGTGGAATTTCTGGGTGACTTCAAGGGAAATGGACGAGTCTTTCTCTCTGGTGGTTTGGCCCCGTCCAAAGAGTTTGGGGTCAATCTATTGGCTGGAAGAAGTCCGTTTTTGTTGTTGTTGTTGTTGTTGTTGTTTTCTTTTTTAACCTCAGGTGTCCCACCAAATGAGGGATTCCAGTGTAGAGCCCTGGGGAGGGGCGACTGGACAGTCAGAAATCTGGTTAAAAATTGGGGTCTAGGGACATGTCAAGCCCATTATGACATCTAATGGTCCAGCCACTGAGAGGACTTACTAGAGGACAGGACTCATGCTGAGGGTCACAATGCGTATGTATGCCCTCATCGCACGCAAGAATGGGCGGGGCCTCAGTGTGAATGCTGGTTTCTCCTACACTGAACGTTGTACAACGTGCCAACCACAAGGGTTTTTGCCATGGGTAAGGAGGAGTTCTGATTTCTGCATCATACTCACCCCTGGGCAGTGATTGGAGATAAGGTCTCGGTTCTGAAGCCTGAAAACGGAGGTAGGGAAGAGATGATGACCTAAGACCATGGCGGGTTTTATGTGCTCAGTGTGCGGTCAGCTTTCTTAGTGTTGGTCAGGAGGTCAGGGCTCAGGTTGTGTTCGACAGTGCATTAGTGCCCAGGTTAGACTATATAATTTGGGTAACGTCGAGTGCTGTGTAGGTTTATCCTCATTTAAGGTGCCTGGGCAGCTCATGAGGCAATAATTTTTTTTTCTAGAGGGCAGGCAGAGTGCTGCATTGTGGGTCCGGAATTGACAAACTAGAGGGCTTCGGGGCAAGGAGTGTGAGGACGGAAGTCTGAGAAGACAAGCTAGACTTGGGTTTCAGGGTGAGGGCATGGCAGGTACCCCCTGCAGATCTGAACCAATATCTCATGCATCTGAAGTCAGGGCGAGGATCAGACGTTGGCTCAGGTTGGATATTCTGTGCTTGACGGCCGTTTCATGAAGGGAGCGGGATCTCGGGGCCATTGAGCTTTTGCCACGTTGGGAGTTGTGGGATGCCCCCTTCAAGGATTCCTTCTGCGGGACAATTGAGACCTGTTGGACAGCTCCAGGACATCCCATATGGAATGACTCCAGAGCACCGTTCGCGGATGGATGCCTGGGAAGCCCGCCTCGCATTCCAATTGTCTCCTAGCAACAAGACAGTTTAGATCTGATGGCTCTGCCGGAGCAACCGGGGTGGCTGAGTTGAAATGGACTTTCCTGAGGATGGGTCCTAATGTGTTTTTGTGTCCATGAGGGCCTTGGAATGGGGCGGTGGCACCGGGACCCTGAAGTACTCTCCTAAGCTTTGGACATGGCTCCCATGCACAGGTTTCCTTGTGGAGACGAGATGAGTTCTGATGGGTGCCTCAGGAAAACCCCTATGCTCGTATTGGAATCAGGCTTTTGAGGACACATGCCTGTAACCCAAATCAATGGATCCTATTATGGCCTACGGTCCTTTCTGGTTCAATCTTCTTCTCTGGGGACATCCATTGGTATGACTGGATGTCGATTATCAGCTGGTGTCAGAGAGCACTTTTTTTTCCGGGCGAACTACACTATTGGGATGGCCTCAGGGACTTTGGAGGTTTCTCCTAATTTGTATGATTTTGGACCATGGAATGGGCAGAATTCCCATGGATGGTAGTCCCAGTCCTAATGTGTGTCTCCCGGGGTCCAGCCTGGAGGGTGTGTGGCCCAAGACTTTGAGGACAGAAGTCTGAAAACACAAACTCAGCTTAGGTTTGGGGACGTAGGTATGGCAGGCCCGATCTACAAACCATGAGAAGAACTCTTCAGGATATGAAGAAAGTGCGAGTCTGAGGCGCTTGCTCAGGCTTTTGTCTCTGGATTTTGTATCAGCGATGGCCGTGGAATGTCGGGGAGGCCTCATGGGCCATGGACGAATCTTCCTCTCTGAGGATTTGGCCCGATTCCCAATTGATTTTCGTCAATCTGTGGGATGGGATGACTCATTTCAAATTTGTTTCCTCAGGTGTCCCACCAAAAGAGGAATTTCAAAGCAAAGCCGTGGGGAAGACTGAAGGGACAACCCGAACTATGGTTAAAACTTGGTGCCTAGGGGCAAGGCAAGCCCAATATGCTATCTCTTCATCCAGCCACTGAGTGGCCTTACTTGAGGACTGGGCTCAGCCTGAGGGTCACAATGTGCGTTTGTGACCAATGTGGCCGGCGAGCATGGGCGGGGCCTCATGGGCCACACTGGTTTCAACTACACTGAACGTTGGACAACATGCCAACCACAAGGTTTCTTGCCATGGGGAAGGAGTTCTGATTTCTGCATCACCTTCAACCCTGGGCAGTGATTGGAGATAAGTTCTAGGTTCTGAAACCTGAAAACCGAGGTTGGGTAAAGATGAGGACCTAAGTCCACGGCGGCTCGATGTGCTCACTGTGTGGCCAGCTGTCTGGGAGGGGCCAGGGGTCCAGGCTCAGCCTGTGTCAGAAAGGGCATTAGCGCCCTGGTCAGCCTATGTATTTGGGGTACAGCCAAAGTCGGTGCAGGTTGATCCTCATTTGGGGTTACTGGGTAGCCCCAGAGGACAATGTTTTTCTTCTGGAGGGCGGGCAGGGTGCTGCATTGTAGTTCTGGATTGCCAAACTGGACGGCTTGTGGGCCAGTAGTCTGACGACCAGAGTCTGAGAACACAAGCTAGGCTTAGGTTTCTGGGTGAGGCCATGGCAGGCACAAACTACAGACCTGAATCGAGATCTCGTGCATCTGAAGTCATGGCGAGGATCAGACGATCGCTCAGGTTGGAGATTCTGTCCCTGATGGCCCCTTCATGAATGGGGGGGCATCACGAGGCCATGGGGGTTTTCCCACGATGGGAGTTGTGAGAAGCTCCAAACTGCAGAGAGTCTTCTGCAGAACAATTGAGACCTTTTGTTTGGGTCCAGGCCAATGATTCTGAGCAGGGTTCTAAGGATGGATGGATGGGAAGCCCACCTCGCATTCCAATTGTCTCCTAGCAACAAGACAGGATAGATCTCCTGGATCTGTGGGGAGCAACTGAGGACGCTGAGTTGAAATGGACACCCCTGGGGATGGGTCCTAATGTGCTTTTGTGTCTATGGAGAGCTTGGAATGAAGCGGTGGCACTGGGGCCCTAAAGGGTTCTCCTAAACAGAGGCTTTGACACAGCTCCAACGTGCAAGTTTCCCATGTGTAGATGAGATGTTTTCTGATGGGTGAGTCAAGAAACAGCTATATGCTGTTTTGAAATCCAAGCCTCTGAGGAAAGATGCCTGGAAACCAAAGCAATGGATCTGATTAGTGCCTAGGGGCCTGTTCTTTCCTTTTTACCTCTGGAGACATCTGTCTATGGGTCTGAGTGCAGGTAGGTGCTCAGTTGGGCTCAGATTGCCCCTGTTTTTCCTGGGAAGCCACCACTATTGAGATGGATCAATTACTTTCGAGGTTTATCCTATTAGAAGCGTTGTGGCCATTGGAATGGGCACACAAAATTCCCTTGGAGAGGGCAAGTATAGTCCTCAGGGTTGGCTCCAGGGGCCTGAGCCTGTAGGTTGTGTAGGCCAGGGCTGTTTGGACAGTTGTCTGAAAACACAAACTCGGCTTATGTTTCGGGTCATAGGTATGGCAGGACTGACCTACAGACCATGAGGAGAACTCTTCGGAATTTGAAAAAAGGGCGAGTGTGAGGCTCCTGCTCAAGTTTTTGTCTCTGGATATCGTGTCACTCATGGTCGTGGAATTTCTGGGTGACTTCAAGGGAAATGGTCGAGTCTTTCTCTCTGGTGGTTTGGCCCCGTCCAAAGAGTTTGGGGTCAATCTATTGGCTGGAAGAAGTCCGTTTTTTTTGTTGTTGTTGTTGTTGCTGTTTTCTTTTTTAACCTCAGGTGTCCCACCAAATGAGGGATTCCAGTGTAGAGCCCTGGGGAGGGGCGACTGGACAGTCAGAAATCTGGTTAAAAATTGGGGTCTAGGGACATGTCAAGCCCATTATGACATCTAATGGTCCAGCCACTGAGAGGACTTACTAGAGGACAGGACTCATGCTGAGGGTCACAATGCGTATGTATGCCCTCATCGCACGCAAGAATGGGCGGGGCCTCAGGGTGAATGCTGGTTTCTCCTACACTGAACGTTGGACAACGTGCCAACCACAAGGGTTTTTGCCATGGGTAAGGAGGAGTTCTGATTTCTGCATCATACTCACCCCTGGGCAGTGATTGGAGATAAGGTCTCGGTTCTGAAGCCTGAAAACGGAGGTAGGGAAGAGATGATGACCTAAGACCATGGCGGGTTTTATGTGCTCAGTGTGCGGTCAGCTTTCTTAGTGTTGGTCAGGAGGTCAGGGCTCAGGTTGTGTTCGACAGTGCATTAGTGCCCAGGTTAGACTATATAATTTGGGTAACGTCGAGTGCTGTGTAGGTTTATCCTCATTTAAGGTGCCTGGGCAGCTCATGAGGCAATAATTTTTTTTTCTAGAGGGCAGGCAGAGTGCTGCATTGTGGGTCCGGAATTGACAAACTAGAGGGCTTCGGGGCCAGGAGTGTGAGGACGGAAGTCTGAGAAGACAAGCTAGACTTGGGTTTCAGGGTGAGGGCACGGAAGGTACCCCCTGCAGATCTGAACCAATATCTCATGCATCTGAAGTCAGGGCGAGGATCAGACGTTGGCTCAGGTTGGATATTCTGTGCTTGACGGCCGTTTCATGAAGGGAGCGGGATCTCGGGGCCATTGAGCTTTTGCCACGTTGGGAGGTGTGGGATGCCCCCTTCAAGGATTCCTTCTGCGGGACAATTGAGACCTGTTGGACAGCTCCAGGACATCCCATATGGAATGACTCCAGAGCACCGTTCGCGGATGGATGCCTGGGAAGCCCGCCTCGCATTCCAATTGTCTCCTAGCAACAAGACAGTTTAGATCTGATGGCTCTGCCGGAGCAACCGGGGTGGCTGAGTTGAAATGGACTTTCCTGAGGATGGGTCCTAATGTGTTTTTGTGTCCATGAGGGCCTTGGAACGGGGCGGTGGCACCGGGACCCTGAAGTACTCTCCTAAGCTTTGGACATGGCTCCCATGCACAGGTTTCCTTGTGGAGACGAGATGAGTTCTGATGGGTGCCTCAGGAAAACCCCTATGCTCGTATTGGAATCAGGCTTTTGAGGACACATGCCTGTAACCCAAATCAATGGATCCTATTATGGCCTACGGTCCTTTCTGGTTCAATCTTCTTCTCTGGGGACATCCATCTATGGTATGAGTGGAGGTCGATTATCAGCTGGTGTCAGAGAGCACTTTTTTTTCCGGGCGAACTACACTATTGGGATGGCCTCAGGGACTTTGGAGGTTTCTCCTAATTTGTATGATTTGGGACCATAGAAAGGGCAGAATTCCCATGGATTGGTAGTCCCAGTCCTAATGTCTGTCTCCAGGTGTCCAGACTGGAGGGTGTGTGGCCCAAGACTTTGAGGACAGAAGTCTGAAAACACAAAATCAGCTTAGGTTTGGGGACATAGGTAGGGCAGGCCCGATCTACAAACCATGTGTAGAACTCTTCAGGATATGAAGAAAGTGGGAGTCTGAGGCGCTTGCTCAGGCTTTTGTCTCTGGATTTTGTATCAGCGATGGCCGTGGAATGTTGCGGAGGCCTCATGGGCCATGGACGAATCTTCCTCTCTGAGGATTTGGCCCGATTCCCAATTGCTTCTCGTCAATCTGTTTGATGGGAGGACTCATTTCAGTTTTGTTTCCTCAGGTGTCCCACCAAAAGAGGAATTCCAAAGCAAAGCCGTGGGGAAGACTGAAGGGACAACCCGAACTATGGTTAAAACTTGGGGCCTAGGGGCAAGGCAAGCCCAATATGCTATCTCTTCATCCAGCCACTGAGTGGCCTTACTTGAGGACTGGGCACAGCCTGAGGGTCACAATGTGCGTTTGTGACCAATGTGGCCGGCGAGCATGGGCGGGGCATCATGGGCCACACTGGTTTCAACTACACTGAACGTTGGACAACATGCCAACCACAAAGTTTCTTGCCATGGGGAAGGAGTTCTGATTTCTGCATCACCTTCAACCCTGGGCAGTGATTGGAGATAAGTTCTAGGTTCTGAAACCTGAAAACCGAGGTTGGGTAGAGATGAGGACCTAAGTCCACGGCGGCTCGATGTGCTCAGTGTGCGCCCAGCTGTCTGGGAGGGGCCAGGGGTCCAGGCTCAGCCTGTGTCAGAAAGGGCATTAGCGCCCTGGTCAGCCTATGTATTTGGGGTACAGCCAAAGTCGGTGCAGGTTGATCCTCATTTGGGGTTACTGGGTAGCCCCAGAGGACAATGTTTTTCTTCTGGAGGGCGGGCAGGGTGCTGCATTGTATTTCTGGATTGCCAAACTGGAGGGCTTGTGGGGCAGTAGTCTGACGACCAAAGTCTGAGAACACAAGCTAGGCTTAGGTTTCTGGGTGAGGCCATGGCAGGCACAATCTACAGACCTGAATCGAGATCTCATGCATCTGAAGTCAGGGCGAGGATCAGACGATCGCTCAGGTTGGAGTTTCTGTCCCTGATGGCCCCTTCATGAATGGGGGGGCATCACGAGGCCATGGGGGTTTTCCCACGATGGGAGTTGTGAGAAGCTCCAAACTGCAGAGAGTCTTCTGCAGAACAATTGAGACCTGTTGTTTGCGTCCAGGCCAATGATTCTGAGCAGGATTCTAAGGATGGATGGCTGGGTAGCCCACCTCGCATTCCAATTGTATCCTAGCAACAAGACAGGATAGATCTCCTGGATCTGTGGGGAGCAAATGAGGACGCTGAGTTGAAATGGACACCCCTGGGGATGGGTCCTAATGTGCTTTTGTGTCTATGGAGACCTTGGAATGAAGCGGTAGCACTGGGGCCCTAAAGGGTTCTCCTAAACAGAGGCTTTGACAGAGCTCCAACGTGCAAGTTTCCCATGTGTAGATGAGATGTTTTCTGATGGGTGAGTCAAGAAACAGCTATGTGCTGCTTTTGAAATCCAGGCCTCTGAGGAGAGATGCCGGGAAACCAAAGCAATGGATCTGATTAGTTCCTAGGGGCCTGTTCTTTACTTTTTACCTCTGGAGACATCTGTCTATGGGTGTGAGTGCAGGTAGGTGCGCAGTTGGGCTCAGATTTCCCCTGTTTTTCCTGGGAAGCCAACACTATTGAGATGGATCAGGGACTTTGGAGGTTTATCCTATTTGAAGGGTTGTGGCCATTGGAATGGGCACACACAATTCCCTTGGAGAGGGCAAGTACAGTCCCCAGGTTTGGCTCCAGGGGCCTGAGCCTGTAGGTTGTGTAGGCCAGGGCTGTTTGGACAGTTGTCTGAAAACACAAACTCGGCTTATGTTTCGGGTCATAGGTATGGCAGGACTGACCTACAGACCATGAGGAGAACTCTTCGGAATTTGAAAAATGGGCAAGTGTGAGGCTCCTGCTCAAGTTTTTGTCTCTGGATATCGTGTCACTCATGGTCGTGGAATTTCTGGGTGAATTCATGGGAAATGGACGAGTCTTACTCTCCGGTGGTTTGGCCCCGTCCAAAGAGTTTGGGGTCAATCTATGAGCTGGAAGAAGTCCGTTTTTTTTTTGTTGTTGTTGTTGTTGTTGTTGTTTTCTTTTTTAACCTCAGGTGTCCCACCAAATGAGGGATTCCAGAGTAGAGCCCTGGGGAGGGGCGACTGGACAATCAGAAATCTGTTTAAAAATTGGGGCCTAGGGACATGTCAAGCCCATTATAACATCTAATGGTCCAGCCACTGAGAGGACTTACTAGAGGACAGGACTCATGCTGAGGGTCACAATGCGTATGTATGCCCTCGTCGCACGCAAGAATGGGCGGGGCCCCAGGGTGAATGCTGGTTTCTCCTACACTGAACGTTGGACAACGTGCCAACCACAAGGGTTCTTGCCATGGGTAAGGAGGACTTCTGATATCTGCAACACACTCACCCCTGGGCAGTGATTGGAGATAAGGTCTCGTTTCTGAAGCCTGAAAACGGAGGTAGGGAAGAGATGATGACCTAAGGCCATGGCGGGTTTTATGTGCTCAGTGTGCGGTCAGCTTTCGGGGTGTTGGTCAGGCGGTCCGGGCTCAGGTTGTGTTCGACAGTGCATTAGTGCCCAGGTTAGACTATATAATTTGGGTAACGTCGAGTGCTGTGTAGGTTTATCCTCATTTAAGGTGCCTGGGCAGCTCATGAGGCAATAATTTTTTTTCTAGAGGGCAGGCAGAGTGCTGCATTGTGGGTCCGGAATTGACAAACTAGAGGGCTTCGGGGCTAGGAGTGTGAGGACGGAAGTCTGAGAAGACAAGTTAGACTTGTGTTTCAGGGTGAGGGCATGGCAGGTACCCCCTGCAGATCTGAACCAATATCTCATGCATCTGAAGTCAGGGCGAGGATCAGACGTTGGCTCAGGTTGGCTATTCTGTGCTTGACGGCCGCTTCATGAAGGGAGCGGAATCTCGGGGCCATTGAGGTTTTCACACGTTGGGAGTTGTGGGATGCCCCCTTCAAGGATTCCTTCTGCGGGACAATTGAGACCTGTTGGACAGCTCCAGGACATCCCTTATGGAATGACTCCAGAGCACCGTTCGCGGATGGATGCCTGGGAAGCCCGCCTCGCATTCCAATTGTCTCCTAGCAACAACACAGTTTAGATCTGATGGCTCTGCCGGAGCAACCGGGGTGGCTGAGTTGAAATGGACTTTCCTGAGGATGGGTCCTAATGTGTTTTTGTGTCCATGAGGGCCTTGGAATGGGGCAGTGGCACCGGGACCCTGAAGTACTCTCCTAAGCTATGGACATGGCTCCCATGCACAGGTTTCCTTGTGGAGACGAGATGAGTTCTGATGGGTGCCTCAGGAAAACCCCTATGCTCGTATTGGAATCAGGCTTTTGAGGACACATGCCTGTAACCCAAAGCAATGGATCCTATTATGGCCTAGGGTCCTTTCTGGTTCAATCTTCTTCTCAGGGGACATCCATCTATGGTATGAGTGGAGGTCGATTATCAGCTGGTGTCAGACAGCCCTTGTTTGTTCCGGGCGACCTATACTATTGGGATGGCCTCAGGGACTTTGGAGGTTTCTCCTAATTTGTATGATTTTGGACCATGGAATGGGCAGAATTCCCATGGATTGGTAGTCCTAGTCCTAATGTGTTTCTCCAGGGGCCCAGCCGGGAGGGTGTGTGGCCTAAGACTTTGAGGACAGAAGTCTGAAAACACAAACTCAGCTTAGGTTTGGGGACGTAGGTATGGCAGGCCCGATCTACAAAACATGAGAAGAACTCTTCAGGATATGAAGAAAGTGCGAGTCTAAGGCGCTTGCTCAGGCTTTTGTCTCTGGATTTTGTATCAGCGATGGCCGTGGAATGTCGGGGAGGCCTCATGAAACATGGACGAATCTTCCTCTCTGAGGATTTGGCCCGATTACCAATTGCTTTTCGTCAATCTGTGGGATTGGACGACTCATTTCAGTTTTGTTACCTCAGGTGTCCCACCAAAAGAGGAATTCCAAAGTAAAGCCGTGGGGAAGACTGAAGGGACAACCCGAACTATGGTTAAAAATTGGGTCTAGGGGAATGGCAAGCCCAATATGCTATCTCTTCATCCAGCCACTGAGTGGCCTTACTTGAGGACTGGGCTCAGCCTGAGGGTCACAATGTGCGTTTGTGACCAATGTGGCCGGCGAGCATGGGCGAGGCTTCATGGGCCACACTGGTTTCAACTAGACTGAACGTTGGACAACATGCCAACCACAAGGTTTCTTGCCATGGGGAAGCAGTTCTGATTTCTGCATCACCTTCAACCCTGGGCAGTGATTGGAGATAAGGTCTAAGTTCTGAAACCTGAAAACCGAGGTTGGGAAAAGATGACGACCTAAGGCCACGGCGGCTAATGTGCTCAGTGTGCGGCCAGCTGTCTGGGAGGGGCAAGGGGTCCAGGCTCAGCCTGTGTCAGAAAGGGCATTAGCGCCCTGGTCAGCCTATGTATTTGGGGTACAGCCAAAGTCGGTGCAGGTTGATCCTCATTTGGGGTTACTGGGTAGCCCCAGAGGACAATGTTTTTTCTTCTGGAGGGCGGGAAGGGTGCTGCATTTTAGATCTGGATTGCCAAACTGGAGGGCTTGTGGGCCAGTAGTCTGACGACCAAAGTCTGAGAACACAAGCTAGGCTTAGGTTTCTGTGTGAGGCCATGGCAGGCATAATCTACAGACCTGAATCGAGATCTCGTGCATCTGAAGTCAGCGCGAGGATCAGACGATCGCTCAGGTTGGAGTTTCTGTCCCTGATGGCCTCTTCATGAATGGGGGGGCATCACGAGGCCATGGGGGTTTTCCCACGATGGGAGTTGTGAGAAGTTCCAAACTGCAGAGAGTCTTCTGCAGCACAATTGAGACCTGTTTTATGGGTCCAGGCCAATGATTCTGAGCAGGGACTAAGGATGGATGGCTGGGTAGCCCACCTCGCATTCCAATTGTCTCCTAGCAACAAGACAGGATAGTTCTCCTGGATCTGTGGGGAGCAACAGAGGACGCTGAGTTGAAATGGACACCCCTGGGGATGGGTCCTAATGTGCTTTTGTGTCTATGGAGACCTTGGAATGAAGCGGTGGCACTGGGGCCCTAAAGGGTTCTCCTAAACAGAGGCTTTGACACAGCTCCAACGTGCAAGTTTCCCATGTGTAGATGAGATGTTTTCTGATGGGTGAGTCAAGAAACAGCTATATGCTGTTTTGAAATCTAGGCCTCTGAGGAGAGATGCTGGGAAACCAAAGCAATGGATCTGATTAGTGCCTAGGGGCTTGTTCTTTCCTTTTTACCTCTGGAGACATCTGTCTATGGGTCTGAGTGCAGGTAGGTGCTCAGTTGGGCTCAGATTGCCCCTGTTTTTCCTGGGAAGCCAACACTATTGAGATGGATCAGGGACTATGGAGGTTTATCCTATTAGAAGGGTTGTGGCCATTGGAATGGGCACACACAATTCCCTTGGAGAAGGCAAGTATAGTCCTCAGGTTTGGCTCCAGGGGCCTGAGCCTGTAGGTTGTGTAGGCCAGGGCTGTTTGGACAGTTGTCTGAAAACACAAACTCGGCTTATGTTTGGGGTCATAGGTATGGCAGGACTGACCTACAGACCATGAGGAGAACTCTTCGATTTGAAAAAAGGGCGAGTGTGAGGCTCCTGCTCAAGTTTTTGTCTCTGGATATCGTGTCACTCATGGTCGTGGAATTTCTGGGTGAATTCATGGGAAATGGACGAGTCTTACTCTCTGGTGGTTTGGCCCTGTCCAAAGAGTTTGGGGTCAATTATGGGCTGGAAGAAGTCCGTTTTTTTTTGTTGTTGTTGTTGTTGTTGTTGTTTTCTTTTTTAACCTCAGGTGTCCCACCAAATGAGGGATTCCAGAGTAGAGCCCTGGGGAGGGGCGACTGGACAATCAGAAATCTGGTTAAAAATTGGGGCCTAGGGACATGTCAAGCCCATTATAACATCTAATGGTCCAGCCACTGAGAGGACTTACTAGAGGACAGGACTCATGCTGAGGGTCACAATGCGTATGTATGCCCTCGTCGCAGGCAAGAATGGGCGGGGCCTCAGGGTGAATGCTGGTTTCTCCTACACTGAACGTTGGACAACGTGCCAACCACAAGGGTTCTTGCCATGGGCAAGGAGGAGTTCTGACATCTGCATCACACTCACCCCTGGGCAGTGATTGGAGATAAGGTCTCGGTTCTGAAGCCTGAAAACGGAGGTAGGGAAGAGATGATGACCTAAGGCCATGGCGGGTTTTATGTGCTCAGTGTGCGGTCAGCTTTCTTAGTGTTGGTCAGGAGGTCAGGGCTCAGGTTGTGTTCGACAGTGCATTAGTGCCCAGGTTAGACGATATAATTTGGGTAACGTCGAGTGCTGTGTAGGTTTATCCTCATTTAAGGTGCCTGGGCAGCTCATGAGGCAATAATTTTTTTTCTAGAGGGCAGGCAGAGTGCTGCATTGTGTGTCCGGAATTGACAAACTAGAGGGCTTCGGGGCCAGGAGTGTGAGGACGGAAGTCTGAGAAGACAAGCTAGACTTGTGTTTCAGGGTGAGGGCATGGCAGGTACCCCCTGCAGATCTGAAACAATATCTCATGCATCTGAAGTCAGGGCGAGGATCAGACGTTGGCTCAGGTTGGAGTTTCTGTGCATGACGGCCGCTTCATGAAGGGAGCGGAATCTCGGGGCCATTGAGGTTTTACCACGTTGGGAGCTGTGAGATGCCCCCTTCAAGGATTCCTTCTGCGGGACAATTGAGACCTGTTGGACAGCTCCAGGACATCCCTTATGGAATGACTCCAGAGCACCATTCGCGGATGGATGCCTGGGAAGCCCGCCTCGCATTCCAATTGTCTCCTAGCAACAAGACAGTTTAGATCTGATGGCTCTGCCGGAGCAACCGGGGTGGCTGAGTTGAAATGGACTTTCCTGAGGATGGGTCCTAATGTGTTTTTGTGTCCATGAGGGCCTTGGAATGGGGCGGTGGCACCGGGACCCTGAAGTACTCTCCTAAGCTTTGGACATGGCTCCCATGCACAGGTTTCCTTGTGGAGACGAGATGAGTTCTGATGGGTGCCTCAGGAAAACCCCTATGCTCGTATTGGAATCAGGCTTTTGAGGACACATGCCTGTAACCCAAATCAATGGATCCTATTATGGCCTACGGTCCTTTCTGGTTCAATCTTCTTCTCTGGGAACATCCATCTATGGTATGAGTGGAGGTCGATTATCAGCTGGTGTCAGACAGCCCTTGTTTGTTCCGGGCGACCTACACTATTGGGATGGCCTCAGGGACTTTGGAGGTTTCTCCTAATTTGTATGATTTTGGACCATGGAATGGGCAGAATTCCCATCGATTGGTAGTCCTAGTCCTAATGTGTGTCTCCAGGGGCCCTGCCGGGAGGATGTGTGGCCTAAGACTTTGAGGACAGAAGTCTGAAAACACAAACTCAGCTTAGGTTTGGGGACGTAGGTATGGCAGGCCCGATCTACCAACCATGAGAAGAACTCTTCAGGATATGAAGAAAGTGCGAGTCTGAGGCGCTTGCTCAGGCTTTTGTCTCTGGATTTTGTATCAGCGATGGACGTGGAATGTCGGGGAGGCCTCATGGGCCATGGACGAATCTTCCTCTCTGAGGATTTGGCCCGATTACCAATTGCTTTTCGTCAATCTGTGGGATGGGACGACTCATTTCAGTTTTGTTACCTCAGGTGTCCCACCAAAAGAGGAATTCCAAAGTAAAGCCGTGGGGGAAGACTGAAGGGACAACCCGAACTATGGTTAAAAATTGGGGCCTAGGGGCATGGCAAGCCCAATATGCTATCTCTTCATCCAGCCACTGAGTGGCCTTACTTGAGGACCTGGCTCACCCTGAGGGTCACAATGTGCGTTTGTGACCAATGTGGCCGGCGAGCATTGGCGGGCCTCATGGGCCACACTTCTTTCAACTACACTGAACGTTGGACAACATGCTAACCACAAGGTTTCTTGCCATGGGGAAGGAGTTCTGATTTCTGCATCACCTTCAACCCTGGGCAGTGATTGGAGATAAGGTCTAAGTTCTGAAACCTGAAAACCGATGTTGGGTAGAGATTACGACCTAAGGCCAAGGTGGCTCGATGTGCTCAGTGTGCGGCCAGCTGCCTGGGAAGGGCAAGGGGTCCAGGCTCAGCCTGTGTCAGAAAGGGCATTAGCGCCCTGGTCAGCCTATGTATTTGGGGTACAGCCAAAGTCGGTGCAGGTTGATCCTCATTTGGGGTTACCTGGTAGCCCCAGAGGACAATGTTTTTTCTTCTGGAGGGCGGGAAGGGTGCTGCATTTTAGATCTGGATTGTCAAACTGGAGGGCTTGTGGGCCAGTAGTCTGACGACCAAAGTCTGAGAACACAAGCTAGGCTTAGATTTCTGGGTGAGGCCATGGCAGGCACAATCTACAGACCTGAATCGAGATCTCGTGCATCTGAAGTCAGGGCGAGGATCAGACGATCGCTCAGGTTGGATTTTCTGTCCCTGATGGCCTCTTCATGAATGAGGGGGCATCACGAGGCCATGGGGGTTTTCCCACGATGGGAGTTGTGAGAAGCTACAAACTGCAGAGTGTCTTCTGCAGAACAATTGAGACCTGTTGTATGGGTCCAGGCCAATGATTCTGAGCAGGGTTCTAAGGATGGATGGCTGGGTAGCCCACCTCGCATTCCAATTGTCTCCTAGCAACAAGAAAGGTTAGATCTCCTGGATCTGTGGGGAGCAACAGAGGACGCTGAGTTGAAATGGACACCCCTGGGGATGGGTCCTAATGTGCTTTTGTGTCTATGGAGACCTTGGAATGAAGCGGTGGCACTGGGGCCCTAAAGGGTTCTCCTAAACAGAGGCGTTGACACAGCTCCAACGTGCAAGTTTCCCATGTGTAGATGAGATGTTTTCTGATGGGTGAGTCAAGAAACAGCTATATGCTGTTTTGAAATCCAGGCCTCTGAGGAGAGATGACGGGAAACCAAAGCAATGGATCTGATTAGTTCCTAGGGGCCTGTTCTTTCCTTTTTACCTCTGGAGACATCTGTCTATGGGTGTGAGTGCAGGTAGGTGCTCAGTTGGGCTCAGATTGCCCCTGTTTTTCCTGGGAAGCCACCACTATTGAGATGGATCAGGGACTTTGGAGGTTTATCCTATTAGAAGGGTTGTGGCCATTGGAATGGGCACACACAATTCCCTTGGAGAAGGCAAGTATAGTCCTCAGGTTTGGCTCCAGGGGCCTGAGCCTGTAGGTTGTGTAGGCCAGGGCTGTTTGGACAGTTGTCTGAAAACACAAACTCGGCTTATGTTTCGGGTCATAGGTATGGCAGGACTGACCTACAGACCATGAGGAGAACTCTTCGGAATTTGAAAAAAGGGCGAGTGTGAGGCTCCTGCTCAAGTTTTTGTCTCTGGATATCGTGTCACTCATGGTCGTGGAATTTCTGGGTGACTTCATGGGAAATGGACGAGTCTTACTCTCTGGTGGTTTGGCCCCGTCCAAAGAGTTGGGGGTCTATCTATGGGCTGGAAGAAGTCCGTTTTTTTTGTTGTTGTTGTTGTTGTTTTCTTTTTTAACCTCAGGTGTCCCACCAAATGAGGGATTCCAGAGTAGAGCCCTGGGGAGGGGCGACTGGACAATCAGAAATCTGGTTAAAAATTGGGGCCTAGGGACATGTCAAGCCCATTATAACATCTAATGGTCCAGCCACTGAGAGGACTTACTAGAGACAGGACTCATGCTGAGGGTCACAATGCGTATTTATGCCCTCGTCGCACGCAAGAATGGGCGGGGCCTCAGGGTGAATGCTGGTTTCTCCTACACTGAACGTTGGACAACGTGCCAACCACAAGGGTTCTTGCCATGGGTAAGGAGGAGTTCTGATATCTGCATCACACTCACCCCTGGGCAGTGATTGGAAATAAGGTCTCGGTCTGAAGCCTGAAAACGGAGGTAGGGAAGAGATGATGACCTAAGGCCATGGCGGGTTTTATGTGCTCCGTGTGCAGTCAGCTTTCGGGGTGTTGGTCAGGCGGTCCGGGCTCAGGTTGTGTTCGACAGTGCATTAGTGCCCAGGTTAGACTATATAATTTGGGTAACGTCGAGTGCTGTGTAGGTTTATCCTCATTTAAGGTGCCTGGGCAGCTCATGAGGCAATAATTTTTTTCTAGAGGGCAGGCAGAGTGCTGCATTGTGGGTCCGGAATTGACAAACTAGAGGGCTTCGGGGCTAGGAGTGTGAGGACGGAAGTCTGAGAAGACAAGTTAGACTTGTGTTTCAGGGTGAGGGCATGGCAGGTACCCCCTGCAGATCTGAACCAATATCTCATGCATCTGAAGTCAGGGCGAGGATCAGACGTTGGCTCAGGTTGGCTATTCTGTGCATGACGGCCGCTTCATGAAGGGAGCGGAATCTCGGGTCCATTGAGGTTTTCACACTTTGGGAGTTGTGGGATGCCCCCTTCAAGGATTCCTTCTGCGGGACAATTGAGACCTGTTGGACAGCTCCAGGACATCCCTTATGGAATGACCCCAGAGCACCGTTCGCGGATGGATGCCTGGGAAGCCCGCCTCGCATTCCAATTGTCTCCTAGCAACAAGACAGTTTAGATCTGATGGCTCTGCCAGAGCAACCGGGGTGGCTGAGTTGAAATGGACTTTCCTGAGGATGGGTCCTAATGTGTTTTTGTGTCCATGAGGGCCTTGGAATGGGGCGGTGGCACCGGGACCCTGAAGTACTCTCCTAAGCTTTGGACATGGCTCCCATGCACAGGTTTCCTTGTGGAGACGAGATGAGTTCTGATGGGTGCCTCAGGAAAACCCCTATGCTCGTATTGGAATCAGGCTTTTGAGGACACATGCCTGTAACCCAAAGCAATGGATCCTATTATGGCCTAGGGTCCTTTCTGGTTCAATCTTCTTCTCTGGGGACATCCATCTATGGTATGAGTGGAGGTCGATTATCAGCTGGTGTCAGACAGCCCTTGTTTGTTCCGGGCGACCTATACTATTGGGATGGCCTCAGGGACTTTGGAGGTTTCTCCTAATTTGTATGATTTTGGACCATGGAATGGGCAGAATTCCCATGGATTGGTAGTCGTAGTCCTAATGTGTGTCTCCAGGGGCCCAGCCGGGAGGGTGTGTGGCCTAAGACTTTGAGGACAGAAGTCTGAAAACACAAACTCAGCTTAGGTTTGGGGACGTAGGTATGGCAGGCCCGATCTACAAACCATGAGAAGAACTTTTCAGGATTGAAGAAAGTGCGAGTCTAAGGCGCTTGCTCAGGCTTTTGTCTCTGGATTTTGTATCAGCGATGGCCGTGGAATGTCGGGGAGGCCTCATGGGCCATGGACGAATCTTCCTCTCTGAGGATTTGGCCCGATTACCAATTGCTTTTCGTCAATCTGTGGGATGGGACGACTCATTTCAGTTTTGTTACTTCAGGTGTCCCACCAAAAGAGGAATTCCAAAGTAAAGCCGTGGGGAAGACTGAAGGGACAACCCGAACTATGGTTAAAAATTGGGTCTAGGGGAATGGCAAGCCCAATATGCTATCTCTTCATCCAGCCACTGAGTGGCCTTACTTGAGGACTGGGCTGAGCCTGAGGGTCACAATGTGCGTTTGTGACCAATGTGGCCGGCGAGCATGGGCGAGGCTTCATGGGCCACACTGGTTTCAACTACACTGAACGTTGGACAACATGCCAACCACAGGGTTTCTTGCCATGGGGAAGGAGTTCTGATTTCTGCATCACCTTCAACCCTGGGCAGTGATTGGAGATAAGGTCTAAGTTCTGAAACCTGAAAACCGAGGTTGGGAAGAGGTGACGACCTAATGCCAAGGCGGCTCGATGTGCTCAGTGTGCGGCCAGCTGTCTGGGAGGGGCAAGGGGTCCAGGCTCCGCCTGTGTCAGAAAGGGCATTAGCGCCCTGGTCAGCCTATGTATTTGGGGTACAGCCAAAGTCGGTGCAGGTTGATCCTCATTTGGGGTTACTGGTTAGTCCCGGAGGACAATGTTTTTTCTTCTGGAGGGCGGGAAGGGTGCTGCATTTTAGATCTGGATTGCCAAACTGGAGGGCTTGTGGGCCAGTAGTCGGACGACCAAAGTCTGAGAACACAAGCTAGTCTTAGGTTTCTGGGTGAGGCCATGGCAGGCATAATCTACAGACCTGAATCGATATCTCGTGCATCTGAAGTCAGGGCGAGGATCAGACGATCGCTCAGGTTGGAGTTTCTGTCCCTGATGGCCCCTTCATGATTTGGGGGGCATCACGAGGCCATGGGGGTTTTCCCACGATGGGAGTTGTGAGAAGCTCAAAACTGCAGAGAGTCTTCTGCAGAACAATTGAGACCTGTTGTATGGGTCCAGGCCAATGATTCTGAGCAGGGTTCTAAGGATGGATGGCTGGGTAGCCCACCTCGCATTCCAATTGTCTCCTAGCAACAAGACAGGATAGATCTCCTGGATCTGTGGGGAGCAACAGAGGACGCTGAGTTGAAATGGACACCCCTGGGGATGGGTCCTAATGTGCTTTTGTGTCTATGGAGACCTTGAATGAAGCGGTGGCACTGGGGCCCTAAAGGGTTCTCCTAAACAGAGGCTTTGACACAGCTCCAACTTGCAAGTTTCCCATGTGTAGATGAGATGTTTTCTGATGGGTGAGTCAAGAAACAGCTATATGCTGTTTTGAAATCTAGGCCTCTGAGGAGAGATGCTGGGAAACCAAAGCAATGGATCTGATTAGTGCCTAGGGGCCTGTTCTTTCCTTTTTACCTCTGGAGACATCTGTCTATGGGTCTGAGTGCAGGTAGGTGCTCAGTTGGGCTCAGATTGCCCCTGTTTTTCCTGGGAAGCCAACACTATTGAGATGGATCAGGGACTATGGAGGTTTATCCTATTAGAAGGGTTGTGGCCATTGGAATGGGCACACACAATTCCCTTGGAGAGGGCAAGTATAGTCCTCAGGTTTGGCTCCAGGGGCCTGAGCCTGTAGGCTGTGTAGGCCAGGGCTGTTTGGACAGTTGTCTGAAAACACAAACTCGGCTTATGTTTGGGGTCATAGGAATGGCAGGACTGACCTACAGACCATGAGGAGAACTCTTCGATTTGAAAAAAGGGAGAGTGTGAGGCTCCTGCTCAAGTTTTTGTCTCTGGATATCGTGACACTCATGGTCGTGGAATTTCTGGGTGACTTCATTGGAAATGGACGAGTCTTACTCTCTGGTGGTTTGGCCCCGTCCAAAGAGTTTGGGGTCAATTATGGGCTGGAAGAAGTCCATTTTTTGTTGTTGTTGTTGTTGTTGTTGTTTTCTTTTTTAACCTCAGGTGTCCCTCCAAATGAGGGATTCCAGAGTAGAGCCCTGGGGTGGGGCGACTGGACAATCAGAAATCTGGTTAAAAATGGGTCCTAGGGACATGTCAAGCCCATTATAACATCTAATGTTCCAGCCACTGAGAGGACTTACTAGAGGACAGGACTCATGCTGAGGGTCACAATGCGTATGTATGCCCACGTCGCACGCAAGAATGGGCGGGGCCTCAGGGTGAATGCTGGTTTCTCCTACAATGAACGTTGGACAACGTGCGAACCACAAGGGTTCTTGCCATGGGTAAGGAGGAGTTCTGATATCTGCATCACACTCTGCCCTGGGCAGTGATTGGAGATAAGGTCTCGGTTCTGAAGCCTGAAAACGGAGGTAGGGAAGAGATGATGACCTAAGGCCATGGCGGGTTTTATGTGCTCAGTGTGCGGTCAGCTTTCGGGGTGTTGGTCAGGCGGTCCGGGCTCAGGTTGTGTTCGACAGTGCATTAGTGCCCAGGTTAGACTATATAATTTGGGTAACGTCGAGTGCTGTGTAGGTTTATCCTCATTTAAGGTGCCTGGGCAGCTCATGAGGCAATAATTTTTTTTCTAGAGGGCAGGCAGAGTGCTGCATTGTGGGTCCGGAATTGACAAACTAGAGGGCTTCGGGGCTAGGAGTGTGAGGCCGGAAGTCTGAGAAGACAAGCTAGACTTGTGTTTCAGGGTGAGGGCATGGCAGGTACCCCCTGCAGATCTGAACCAATATCTCATGCATCTGAAGTCAGGGCGAGGATCAGACGTTGGCTCAGGTTGGAGTTTCTGTGCATGAGGGCCGCTTCATGAACGGAGCGGAATCTCGGGGCCATTGAGGTTTTCCCACGTTGGGAGCTGTGAGATGCCCCCTTCAAGGATTCCTTCTGCGGGACAATTGAGACCTGTTGGACAGCTCCAGGACATCCCTTATGGAATGACTCCAGAGCACCGTTCGTGGATGGATGCCTGGGAAGCCCGCCTCGCATTCCAATTGTCTCCTAGCAACAAGACAGTTTAGATCTGATGGCTCTGCCGGAGCAACCGGGGTGGCTGAGTTGAAATGGACTTTCCTGAGGATGGGTCCTAATGTGTTTTTGTGTCCATGAGGGCCTTGGAATGGGGCGGTGGCACCGGGACCCTGAAGTACTCTCCTAAGCTTTGGACATGGCTCCCATGCACAGGTTTCCTTGTGGAGACGAGATGAGTTCTGATGGGTGCCTCAGGAAAACCCCTATGCTCGTATTGGAATCAGGCTTTTGAGGACACATGCCTGTAACCCAAATCAATGGATCCTATTATGTCCTAGGGTCCTGTCTGGTTCAATCTTCTTCTCTGGGGACATCCATCTATGGTATGAGTGGAGGTCGATTATCAGCTGGTGTCAGACAGCCCTTGTTTGTTCCGGGCGACCTACACTATTGGGATGGCCTCAGGGACTTTGGAGGTTTCTCCTAATTTGTATGATTTTGGACCATGGAATGGGCAGAATTCCCATGGATTGGTAGTCCCAGTCCTAATGTGTGTCTCCCGGGGTCCAGCCTGGATGGTGTGTGGCCCAAGACTTTGAGGACAGATGTCTGAAAACACAAACTCAGCTTAGGTTTGGGGACGTAGGTATATCAGGCCCGATCTACAAACCATGTGAAGAACTCTTCAGGAAATGAAGAAAGTGCGAGTCTGAGGCGCTTGCTCAGGCTTTAGTCTCTGGATTTTGTATCAGCGATGGCCGTGGAATGTCGGGGTGGCCTCATGGGCCATGGACGAATCTTCCTCTCTGAGGATTTGGCCCGATTCCCAATTGCTTTTCGTCAATCTGTGGGATGGGACGACTCATTTCAGTCTTGTTTCCTCAGGTTTCCCACCAAAAGAGGAATTCAAAAGCAAAGCCGTGGGGAAGACTGAAGGGACAACCCGAACTATGGTTAAAAATTGGGGCCTAGGGGCAAGGCAAGCCCAATATGCTATCTCTTCATCCAGCCACTGAGTGGCCTTACTTGAGGACTGGGCTGAGCCTGAGGGTCACAATGTGCGTTTGTGACCAATGTGGCCGGCGAGCATGGGCGGGGCCTCATGGGCCACACTGGTTTCAACTACACTGAACGTTGGACAACATGCCAACCACAAAGTTTCTTGCCATGGGGAAGGAGTTCTGATTTCTGCATCACCTTCAACCCTGGTCAGTGATTGGAGATAAGGTCTAGGTTCTGAAACCTGAAAACCGATGTTGGGTAGAGATGAGGACCTAAGTCCACAGTGGCTCGATGTGCTCAGTGTGCGGCCAGCTGTCTGGGAGGGGCCAGGGGTCCAGGCTAAGCCTGTGTCAGAAAGGGCATTAGCGCCCTGGTCAGCCTATGTATTTGGGGTACAGCCAAAGTCGGTGCAGGTTGATCCTCATTGGGGGTTACTGGGTAGCCCCAGAGGACAATGTTTTTCTTCTGGAGGGCGGGCAGGGTGCTGCATTGTATTTCTGGATTGCCAAACTGGAGGGCTTGTGGGGCAGTAGTCTGACGACCAAAGTCTGAGAACACAAGCTAGGCTTAGGTTTCTGGGTGAGGCCATGGCAGGCACAATCTACAGACCTGAATCGAGATCTCGTGCATCTGAAGTCAGGGCGAGGATCAGACGATCGCTCAGGTTGGAGTTTCTGTCCCTGATGGCCCCTTCATGAATGGGGGGGCATCACGAGGCCATGGGAGTTTTCCCACGATGGGAGTTGTGAGAAGCTCCAAACTGCAGAGAGTGTTCTGCAGAACAATTGAGACCTGTTGTTTGGGTCCAGGCCAATGATTCTGAGCAGGGTTCTAAGGATGGATGGATGGGTAGCCCACCTCGCATTCCAATTGTCTCCTAGCAACAAGACAGGATAGATCTCATGGATCTGTGGGGACCAACCGAGGACGCTGAGTTGAAATGGACACCCCTGGGGATGGGTCCTAATGTGCTTTTGTGTCTATGGAGACCTTGGAATGAAGCGGTGGCACTGGGGCCCTAAAGGGTTCTCCTAAACAGAGGCTTTGACACAGCTCCAACGTGCAAGTTTCCCATGTGTAGATGAGATGTTTTCTGATGGGTGAGTCAAGAAACAGCTATATGCTGCTTTTGAAATCCAGGCCTCTGAGGAGAGATGCCTGGAAACCAAAGCAATGGATCTGATTAGTGCCTAGGGGCCTGTTCTTTCCTTTTTACCTCTGGAGACATCTGTCTATGGGTCTGAGTGCAGGTAGGTGCGCAGTTGGGCTCAGATTTCCCCTGTTTTTCCTGGGAAGCCAACACTATTGAGATGGATCAGGGACTTTGGAGGTTTATCCTATTTGAAGGGTTGTGGCCATTGGAATGGGCACACACAATTCCCTTGGAGAGGGCAAGTATAGTCCTCAGGTTTGGCTCCAGGGGCCTGAGCCTGAAGGTTGTGTAGGCCAGGGCTGTTTGGACAGTTGTCTGAAAACACAAACTCGGCTTATGTTTCGGGTCATAGGTATGGCAGGACTGACCTACAGACCATGAGGAGAACTCTTCGGAATTTGAAAAAAGGGCGAGTGTGAGGCTCCTGCTCAAGTTTTTGTCTCTGGATATCGTGACACTCATGGTCGTGGAATTTCTGGGTGACTTCATTGGAAATGGACGATTCTTACTCTCTGGTGGTTTGGCCCCGTCCAAAGAGTTTGGGGTCAATCTATGGGCTGGAAGAAGTCCGTTTTTTTTTTGTTGTTGTTGTTGTTGTTGTTGTTTTCTTTTTTAACCTCAGGTGTCCCACCAAATGAGGGATTCCAGAGTAGAGCCCTGGGGAGGGGCGACTGGACAGTCAGAAATCTGGTAAAAATTGGGGTCTAGGGACATGTCAAGCCCATTATGACATCTAATGGTCCAGCCACTGAGAGGACTTACTAGAGGACAGGACTCATGCTGAGGGTCACAATGCGTATGTATGCCCTAGTCGCACGCAAGAATGGGCGGGGCCTCAGGGTGAATGCTGGTTTCTCCTACACTGAACGTTGGACAACGTGCCAACCACAAGGGTTCTTGCCATGGGTAAGGAGGAGTTCTGATTTCTGCATCACACTCACCCCTGGGCAGTGATTGGAGATAACGTCTAGGTTCTGAAGCCTGAAAACGGAGGTAGGGAAGAGATGATGACCTAAGGCCATGGCGGGTTTTATGTGCTCAGTGTGCGGTCAGCTTTCTGGGTGTTGGTCAGGAGGTCCGGGCTCAGGTTGTGTTCGACAGTGCATTAGTGACCAGGTTAGACTATATAATTTGGGTAACGTCGAGTGCTGTGTAGGTTTATCCTCATTTAAGGTGCCTGGGCAGCTCATGAGGCAATAATTTTTTTTCTAGAGGGCAGGCAGTGTGCTGCATTGTGGGTCCGGAATTGAAAAACTAGAGGGCTTCGGGGCCAGGAGTGTGAGGACGGAAGTCTGAGAAGACAAGCTAGACTTGGGTTTCAGGGTGAGGGCACGGAAGGTACCCCCTGCAGATCTGAACCAATATCTCATGCATCTGAAGTCAGGGCAAGGATCAGACGTTGGCTCAGTTTGGAGTTTCTGTGCATGACGGCCGCTTCATGAAGGGAGCGGAATCTCGGGGCCATTGAGGTTTTCCCACGTTGGGAGTTGTGGGATGCCCCCTTCAAGGATTCCTTCTGCGGGACAATTGAGACCTGTTGGACAGCTCCAGGACATCCCATATGGAATGACTCCAGAGCACCATTCGCGGATGGATGCCTGGGAAGCCCGCCTCGCATTCCAATTGTCTCCTAGCAACAACACAGTTTAGATCTGATGGCTCTGCCGGAGCAACCGGGATGGCTGAGTTGAAATGGACTTTCCTGAGGATGGGTCCTAATGTGTTTTTGTGTCCATGAGGGCCTTGGAATGGGGCGGTGGCACCGGGACCCTGAAGTACTCTCCTAAGCTTTGGACATGGCTCCCATGCACAGGTTTCCTTGTGGAGACGAGATGAGTTCTGATGGGTGCCTCAGGAAAACCCCTATGCTCGTATTGGAATCAGGCTTTTGAGGACACATGCCTGTAACCCAAATCAATGGATCCTATTATGGCCTAGGGTCCTGTCTGGTTCAATCTTCTTCTCTGGGGACATCCATCTATGGTATGAGTGGAGGTCGATTATCAGCTGGTGTCAGACAGCCCTTGTTTGTTCCGGGCGACCTACACTATTGGGATGGCCTCAGGGACTTTGGAGGTTTCTCCTAATTTGTATGATTTTGGACCATGGAATGGGCAGAATTCCCATGGATTGGTAGTCCCAGTCCTAATGTGTGTCTCCCGGGGTCCAGCCTGGATGGTGTGTGGCCCAAGACTTTGAGGACAGATGTCTGAAACACAAACTCAGCTTAGGTTTGGGGACGTAGGTATATCAGGCCCGATCTACAAACCATGTGAAGAACTCTTCAGGAAATGAAGAAAGTGCGAGTCTGAGGCGCTTGCTCAGGCTTTAGTCTCTGGATTTTGTATCAGCGATGGCCGTGGAATGTCGGGGTGGCCTCATGGGCCATGGACGAATCTTCCTCTCTGAGGATTTGGCCCGATTCCCAATTGCTTTTCGTCAATCTGTGGGATGGGACGACTCATTTCAGTCTTGTTTCCTCAGGTTTCCCACCAAAAGAGGAATTCAAAAGCAAAGCCGTGGGGAAGACTGAAGGGACAACCCGAACTATGGTTAAAAATTGGGGCCTAGGGGCAAGGCAAGCCCAATATGCTATCTCTTCATCCAGCCACTGAGTGGCCTTACTTGAGGACTGGGCTGAGCCTGAGGGTCACAATGTGCGTTTGTGACCAATGTGGCCGGCGAGCATGGGCGGGGCCTCATGGGCCACACTGGTTTCAACTACACTGAACGTTGGACAACATGCCAACCACAAAGTTTCTTGCCATGGGGAAGGAGTTCTGATTTCTGCATCACCTTCAACCCTGGTCAGTGATTGGAGATAAGGTCTAGGTTCTGAAACCTGAAAACCGATGTTGGGTAGAGATGAGGACCTAAGTCCACAGTGGCTCGATGTGCTCAGTGTGCGGCCAGCTGTCTGGGAGGGGCCAGGGGTCCAGGCTAAGCCTGTGTCAGAAAGGGCATTAGCGCCCTGGTCAGCCTATGTATTTGGGGTACAGCCAAAGTCGGTGCAGGTTGATCCTCATTGGGGGTTACTGGGTAGCCCCAGAGGACAATGTTTTTCTTCTGGAGGGCGGGCAGGGTGCTGCATTGTATTTCTGGATTGCCAAACTGGAGGGCTTGTGGGGCAGTAGTCTGACGACCAAAGTCTGAGAACACAAGCTAGGCTTAGGTTTCTGGGTGAGGCCATGGCAGGCACAATCTACAGACCTGAATCGAGATCTCGTGCATCTGAAGTCAGGGCGAGGATCAGACGATCGCTCAGGTTGGAGTTTCTGTCCCTGATGGCCCCTTCATGAATGGGGGGGCATCACGAGGCCATGGGAGTTTTCCCACGATGGGAGTTGTGAGAAGCTCCAAACTGCAGAGAGTGTTCTGCAGAACAATTGAGACCTGTTGTTTGGGTCCAGGCCAATGATTCTGAGCAGGGTTCTAAGGATGGATGGATGGGTAGCCCACCTCGCATTCCAATTGTCTCCTAGCAACAAGACAGGATAGATCTCCTGGATCTGTGGGGACCAACCGAGGACGCTGAGTTGAAATGGACACCCCTGGGGATGGGTCCTAATGTGCTTTTGTGTCTATGGAGACCTTGGAATGAAGCGGTGGCACTGGGGCCCTAAAGGGTTCTCCTAAACAGAGGCTTTGACACAGCTCCAACGTGCAAGTTTCCCATGTGTAGATGAGATGTTTTCTGATGGGTGAGTCAAGAAACAGCTATATGCTGCTTTTGAAATCCAGGCCTCTGAGGAGAGATGCCTGGAAACCAAAGCAATGGATCTGATTAGTGCCTAGGGGCCTGTTCTTTCCTTTTTACCTCTGGAGACATCTGTCTATGGGTCTGAGTGCAGGTAGGTGCGCAGTTGGGCTCAGATTTCCCCTGTTTTTCCTGGGAAGCCAACACTATTGAGATGGATCAGGGACTTTGGAGGTTTATCCTATTTGAAGGGTTGTGGCCATTGGAATGGGCACACACAATTCCCTTGGAGAGGGCAAGTATAGTCCTCAGGTTTGGCTCCAGGGGCCTGAGCCTGAAGGTTGTGTAGGCCAGGGCTGTTTGGACAGTTGTCTGAAAACACAAACTCGGCTTATGTTTCGGGTCATAGGTATGGCAGGACTGACCTACAGACCATGAGGAGAACTCTTCGGAATTTGAAAAAAGGGCGAGTGTGAGGCTCCTGCTCAAGTTTTTGTCTCTGGATATCGTGACACTCATGGTCGTGGAATTTCTGGGTGACTTCATTGGAAATGGACGATTCTTACTCTCTGGTGGTTTGGCCCCGTCCAAAGAGTTTGGGGTCAATCTATGGGCTGGAAGAAGTCCGTTTTTTTTTTGTTGTTGTTGTTGTTGTTGTTGTTTTCTTTTTTAACCTCAGGTGTCCCACCAAATGAGGGATTCCAGAGTAGAGCCCTGGGGAGGGGCGACTGGACAGTCAGAAATCTGGTAAAAATTGGGGTCTAGGGACATGTCAAGCCCATTATGACATCTAATGGTCCAGCCACTGAGAGGACTAACTAGAGGACAGGACTCATGCTGAGGGTCACAATGCGTATGTATGCCCTAGTCGCACGCAAGAATGGGCGGGGCCTCAGGGTGAATGCTGGTTTCTCCTACACTGAACGTTGGACAACGTGCCAACCACAAGGGTTCTTGCCATGGGTAAGGAGGAGTTCTGATTTCTGCATCACACTCACCCCTGGGCAGTGATTGGAGATAACGTCTAGGTTCTGAAGCCTGAAAACGGAGGTAGGGAAGAGATGATGACCTAAGGCCATGGCGGGTTTTATGTGCTCAGTGTGCGGTCAGCTTTCTGGGTGTTGGTCAGGAGGTCCGGGCTCAGGTTGTGTTCGACAGTGCATTAGTGCCCAGGTTAGACTATATAATTTGGGTAACGTCGAGTGCTGTGTAGGTTTATCCTCATTTAAGGTGCCTGGGCAGCTCATGAGGCAATAATTTTTTTTCTAGAGGGCAGGCAGTGTGCTGCATTGTGGGTCCGGAATTGAAAAACTAGAGGGCTTCGGGGCCAGGAGTGTGAGGACGGAAGTCTGAGAAGACAAGCTAGACTTGGGTTTCAGGGTGAGGGCACGGAAGGTACCCCCTGCAGATCTGAACCAATATCTCATGCATCTGAAGTCAGGGCAAGGATCAGACGTTGGCTCAGTTTGGAGTTTCTGTGCATGACGGCCGCTTCATGAAGGGAGCGGAATCTCGGGGCCATTGAGGTTTTCCCACGTTGGGAGTTGTGGGATGCCCCCTTCAAGGATTCCTTCTGCGGGACAATTGAGACCTGTTGGACAGCTCCAGGACATCCCATATGGAATGACTCCAGAGCACCATTCGCGGATGGATGCCTGGGAAGCCCGCCTCGCATTCCAATTGTCTCCTAGCAACAACACAGTTTAGATCTGATGGCTCTGCCGGAGCAACCGGGATGGCTGAGTTGAAATGGACTTTCCTGAGGATGGGTCCTAATGTGTTTTTGTGTCCATGAGGGCCTTGGAATGGGGCGGTGGCACCGGGACCCTGAAGTACTCTCCTAAGCTTTGGACATGGCTCCCATGCACAGGTTTCCTTGTGGAGACGAGATGAGTTCTGATGGGTGCCTCAGGAAAACCCCTATGCTCGTATTGGAATCAGGCTTTTGAGGACACATGCCTGTAACCCAAATCAATGGATCCTATTATGGCCTAGGGTCCTGTCTGGTTCAATCTTCTTCTCTGGGGACATCCATCTATGGTATGAGTGGAGGTCGATTATCAGCTGGTGTCAGACAGCCCTTGTTTGTTCCGGGCGACCTACACTATTGGGATGGCCTCAGGGACTTTGGAGGTTTCTCCTAATTTGTATGATTTTGGACCATGGAATGGGCAGAATTCCCATGGATTGGTAGTCCCAGTCCTAATGTGTGTCTCCCGGGGTCCAGCCTGGATGGTGTGTGGCCCAAGACTTTGAGGACAGATGTCTGAAACACAAACTCAGCTTAGGTTTGGGGACGTAGGTATATCAGGCCC
Organism: Mustela nivalis; assembly: GCF_964662115.1. NCBI lineage: Eukaryota > Metazoa > Chordata > Mammalia > Carnivora > Mustelidae > Mustela > Mustela nivalis. The sequence continues at coordinate 106,092 of NW_028135522.1, forward strand.
GATCTACAAACCATGTGAAGAACTCTTCAGGAAATGAAGAAAGTGCGAGTCTGAGGCGCTTGCTCAGGCTTTAGTCTCTGGATTTTGTATCAGCGATGGCCGTGGAATGTCGGGGTGGCCTCATGGGCCATGGACGAATCTTCCTCTCTGAGGATTTGGCCCGATTCCCAATTGCTTTTCGTCAATCTGTGGGATGGGACGACTCATTTCAGTCTTGTTTCCTCAGGTTTCCCACCAAAAGAGGAATTCAAAAGCAAAGCCGTGGGGAAGACTGAAGGGACAACCCGAACTATGGTTAAAAATTGGGGCCTAGGGGCAAGGCAAGCCCAATATGCTATCTCTTCATCCAGCCACTGAGTGGCCTTACTTGAGGACTGGGCTGAGCCTGAGGGTCACAATGTGCGTTTGTGACCAATGTGGCCGGCGAGCATGGGCGGGGCCTCATGGGCCACACTGGTTTCAACTACACTGAACGTTGGACAACATGCCAACCACAAAGTTTCTTGCCATGGGGAAGGAGTTCTGATTTCTGCATCACCTTCAACCCTGGTCAGTGATTGGAGATAAGGTCTAGGTTCTGAAACCTGAAAACCGATGTTGGGTAGAGATGAGGACCTAAGTCCACAGTGGCTCGATGTGCTCAGTGTGCGGCCAGCTGTCTGGGAGGGGCCAGGGGTCCAGGCTAAGCCTGTGTCAGAAAGGGCATTAGCGCCCTGGTCAGCCTATGTATTTGGGGTACAGCCAAAGTCGGTGCAGGTTGATCCTCATTGGGGGTTACTGGGTAGCCCCAGAGGACAATGTTTTTCTTCTGGAGGGCGGGCAGGGTGCTGCATTGTATTTCTGGATTGCCAAACTGGAGGGCTTGTGGGGCAGTAGTCTGACGACCAAAGTCTGAGAACACAAGCTAGGCTTAGGTTTCTGGGTGAGGCCATGGCAGGCACAATCTACAGACCTGAATCGAGATCTCGTGCATCTGAAGTCAGGGCGAGGATCAGACGATCGCTCAGGTTGGAGTTTCTGTCCCTGATGGCCCCTTCATGAATGGGGGGGCATCACGAGGCCATGGGAGTTTTCCCACGATGGGAGTTGTGAGAAGCTCCAAACTGCAGAGAGTGTTCTGCAGAACAATTGAGACCTGTTGTTTGGGTCCAGGCCAATGATTCTGAGCAGGGTTCTAAGGATGGATGGATGGGTAGCCCACCTCGCATTCCAATTGTCTCCTAGCAACAAGACAGGATAGATCTCCTGGATCTGTGGGGACCAACCGAGGACGCTGAGTTGAAATGGACACCCCTGGGGATGGGTCCTAATGTGCTTTTGTGTCTATGGAGACCTTGGAATGAAGCGGTGGCACTGGGGCCCTAAAGGGTTCTCCTAAACAGAGGCTTTGACACAGCTCCAACGTGCAAGTTTCCCATGTGTAGATGAGATGTTTTCTGATGGGTGAGTCAAGAAACAGCTATATGCTGCTTTTGAAATCCAGGCCTCTGAGGAGAGATGCCTGGAAACCAAAGCAATGGATCTGATTAGTGCCTAGGGGCCTGTTCTTTCCTTTTTACCTCTGGAGACATCTGTCTATGGGTCTGAGTGCAGGTAGGTGCGCAGTTGGGCTCAGATTTCCCCTGTTTTTCCTGGGAAGCCAACACTATTGAGATGGATCAGGGACTTTGGAGGTTTATCCTATTTGAAGGGTTGTGGCCATTGGAATGGGCACACACAATTCCCTTGGAGAGGGCAAGTATAGTCCTCAGGTTTGGCTCCAGGGGCCTGAGCCTGAAGGTTGTGTAGGCCAGGGCTGTTTGGACAGTTGTCTGAAAACACAAACTCGGCTTATGTTTCGGGTCATAGGTATGGCAGGACTGACCTACAGACCATGAGGAGAACTCTTCGGAATTTGAAAAAAGGGCGAGTGTGAGGCTCCTGCTCAAGTTTTTGTCTCTGGATATCGTGACACTCATGGTCGTGGAATTTCTGGGTGACTTCATTGGAAATGGACGATTCTTACTCTCTGGTGGTTTGGCCCCGTCCAAAGAGTTTGGGGTCAATCTATGGGCTGGAAGAAGTCCGTTTTTTGTTGTTGTTGTTGTTGTTGTTGTTGTTTTCTTTTTTAACCTCAGGTGTCCCACCAAATGAGGGATTCCAGAGTAGAGCCCTGGGGAGGGGCGACTGGACAGTCAGAAATCTGGTAAAAATTGGGGTCTAGGGACATGTCAAGCCCATTATGACATCTAATGGTCCAGCCACTGAGAGGACTAACTAGAGGACAGGACTCATGCTGAGGGTCACAATGCGTATGTATGCCCTAGTCGCACGCAAGAATGGGCGGGGCCTCAGGGTGAATGCTGGTTTCTCCTACACTGAACGTTGGACAACGTGCCAACCACAAGGGTTCTTGCCATGGGTAAGGAGGAGTTCTGATTTCTGCATCACACTCACCCCTGGGCAGTGATTGGAGATAACGTCTAGGTTCTGAAGCCTGAAAACGGAGGTAGGGAAGAGATGATGACCTAAGGCCATGGCGGGTTTTATGTGCTCAGTGTGCGGTCAGCTTTCTGGGTGTTGGTCAGGAGGTCCGGGCTCAGGTTGTGTTCGACAGTGCATTAGTGCCCAGGTTAGACTATATAATTTGGGTAACGTCGAGTGCTGTGTAGGTTTATCCTCATTTAAGGTGCCTGGGCAGCTCATGAGGCAATAATTTTTTTTCTAGAGGGCAGGCAGTGTGCTGCATTGTGGGTCCGGAATTGAAAAACTAGAGGGCTTCGGGGCCAGGAGTGTGAGGACGGAAGTCTGAGAAGACAAGCTAGACTTGGGTTTCAGGGTGAGGGCACGGAAGGTACCCCCTGCAGATCTGAACCAATATCTCATGCATCTGAAGTCAGGGCAAGGATCAGACGTTGGCTCAGTTTGGAGTTTCTGTGCATGACGGCCGCTTCATGAAGGGAGCGGAATCTCGGGGCCATTGAGGTTTTCCCACGTTGGGAGTTGTGGGATGCCCCCTTCAAGGATTCCTTCTGCGGGACAATTGAGACCTGTTGGACAGCTCCAGGACATCCCATATGGAATGACTCCAGAGCACCATTCGCGGATGGATGCCTGGGAAGCCCGCCTCGCATTCCAATTGTCTCCTAGCAACAACACAGTTTAGATCTGATGGCTCTGCCGGAGCAACCGGGATGGCTGAGTTGAAATGGACTTTCCTGAGGATGGGTCCTAATGTGTTTTTGTGTCCATGAGGGCCTTGGAATGGGGCGGTGGCACCGGGACCCTGAAGTACTCTCCTAAGCTTTGGACATGGCTCCCATGCACAGGTTTCCTTGTGGAGACGAGATGAGTTCTGATGGGTGCCTCAGGAAAACCCCTATGCTCGTATTGGAATCAGGCTTTTGAGGACACATGCCTGTAACCCAAATCAATGGATCCTATTATGGCCTAGGGTCCTGTCTGGTTCAATCTTCTTCTCTGGGGACATCCATCTATGGTATGAGTGGAGGTCGATTATCAGCTGGTGTCAGACAGCCCTTGTTTGTTCCGGGCGACCTACACTATTGGGATGGCCTCAGGGACTTTGGAGGTTTCTCCTAATTTGTATGATTTTGGACCATGGAATGGGCAGAATTCCCATGGATTGGTAGTCCCAGTCCTAATGTGTGTCTCCCGGGGTCCAGCCTGGATGGTGTGTGGCCCAAGACTTTGAGGACAGATGTCTGAAAACACAAACTCAGCTTAGGTTTGGGGACGTAGGTATATCAGGCCCGATCTACAAACCATGTGAAGAACTCTTCAGGAAATGAAGAAAGTGCGAGTCTGAGGCGCTTGCTCAGGCTTTAGTCTCTGGATTTTGTATCAGCGATGGCCGTGGAATGTCGGGGTGGCCTCATGGGCCATGGACGAATCTTCCTCTCTGAGGATTTGGCCCGATTCCCAATTGCTTTTCGTCAATCTGTGGGATGGGACGACTCATTTCAGTCTTGTTTCCTCAGGTTTCCCACCAAAAGAGGAATTCAAAAGCAAAGCCGTGGGGAAGACTGAAGGGACAACCCGAACTATGGTTAAAAATTGGGGCCTAGGGGCAAGGCAAGCCCAATATGCTATCTCTTCATCCAGCCACTGAGTGGCCTTACTTGAGGACTGGGCTGAGCCTGAGGGTCACAATGTGCGTTTGTGACCAATGTGGCCGGCGAGCATGGGCGGGGCCTCATGGGCCACACTGGTTTCAACTACACTGAACGTTGGACAACATGCCAACCACAAAGTTTCTTGCCATGGGGAAGGAGTTCTGATTTCTGCATCACCTTCAACCCTGGTCAGTGATTGGAGATAAGGTCTAGGTTCTGAAACCTGAAAACCGATGTTGGGTAGAGATGAGGACCTAAGTCCACAGTGGCTCGATGTGCTCAGTGTGCGGCCAGCTGTCTGGGAGGGGCCAGGGGTCCAGGCTAAGCCTGTGTCAGAAAGGGCATTAGCGCCCTGGTCAGCCTATGTATTTGGGGTACAGCCAAAGTCGGTGCAGGTTGATCCTCATTGGGGGTTACTGGGTAGCCCCAGAGGACAATGTTTTTCTTCTGGAGGGCGGGCAGGGTGCTGCATTGTATTTCTGGATTGCCAAACTGGAGGGCTTGTGGGGCAGTAGTCTGACGACCAAAGTCTGAGAACACAAGCTAGGCTTAGGTTTCTGGGTGAGGCCATGGCAGGCACAATCTACAGACCTGAATCGAGATCTCGTGCATCTGAAGTCAGGGCGAGGATCAGACGATCGCTCAGGTTGGAGTTTCTGTCCCTGATGGCCCCTTCATGAATGGGGGGGCATCACGAGGCCATGGGAGTTTTCCCACGATGGGAGTTGTGAGAAGCTCCAAACTGCAGAGAGTGTTCTGCAGAACAATTGAGACCTGTTGTTTGGGTCCAGGCCAATGATTCTGAGCAGGGTTCTAAGGATGGATGGATGGGTAGCCCACCTCGCATTCCAATTGTCTCCTAGCAACAAGACAGGATAGATCTCCTGGATCTGTGGGGACCAACCGAGGACGCTGAGTTGAAATGGACACCCCTGGGGATGGGTCCTAATGTGCTTTTGTGTCTATGGAGACCTTGGAATGAAGCGGTGGCACTGGGGCCCTAAAGGGTTCTCCTAAACAGAGGCTTTGACACAGCTCCAACGTGCAAGTTTCCCATGTGTAGATGAGATGTTTTCTGATGGGTGAGTCAAGAAACAGCTATATGCTGCTTTTGAAATCCAGGCCTCTGAGGAGAGATGCCTGGAAACCAAAGCAATGGATCTGATTAGTGCCTAGGGGCCTGTTCTTTCCTTTTTACCTCTGGAGACATCTGTCTATGGGTCTGAGTGCAGGTAGGTGCGCAGTTGGGCTCAGATTTCCCCTGTTTTTCCTGGGAAGCCAACACTATTGAGATGGATCAGGGACTTTGGAGGTTTATCCTATTTGAAGGGTTGTGGCCATTGGAATGGGCACACACAATTCCCTTGGAGAGGGCAAGTATAGTCCTCAGGTTTGGCTCCAGGGGCCTGAGCCTGAAGGTTGTGTAGGCCAGGGCTGTTTGGACAGTTGTCTGAAAACACAAACTCGGCTTATGTTTCGGGTCATAGGTATGGCAGGACTGACCTACAGACCATGAGGAGAACTCTTCGGAATTTGAAAAAAGGGCGAGTGTGAGGCTCCTGCTCAAGTTTTTGTCTCTGGATATCGTGACACTCATGGTCGTGGAATTTCTGGGTGACTTCATTGGAAATGGACGATTCTTACTCTCTGGTGGTTTGGCCCCGTCCAAAGAGTTTGGGGTCAATCTATGGGCTGGAAGAAGTCCGTTTTTTGTTGTTGTTGTTGTTGTTGTTGTTGTTTTCTTTTTTAACCTCAGGTGTCCCACCAAATGAGGGATTCCAGAGTAGAGCCCTGGGGAGGGGCGACTGGACAGTCAGAAATCTGGTAAAAATTGGGGTCTAGGGACATGTCAAGCCCATTATGACATCTAATGGTCCAGCCACTGAGAGGACTAACTAGAGGACAGGACTCATGCTGAGGGTCACAATGCGTATGTATGCCCTAGTCGCACGCAAGAATGGGCGGGGCCTCAGGGTGAATGCTGGTTTCTCCTACACTGAACGTTGGACAACGTGCCAACCACAAGGGTTCTTGCCATGGGTAAGGAGGAGTTCTGATTTCTGCATCACACTCACCCCTGGGCAGTGATTGGAGATAACGTCTAGGTTCTGAAGCCTGAAAACGGAGGTAGGGAAGAGATGATGACCTAAGGCCATGGCGGGTTTTATGTGCTCAGTGTGCGGTCAGCTTTCTGGGTGTTGGTCAGGAGGTCCGGGCTCAGGTTGTGTTCGACAGTGCATTAGTGCCCAGGTTAGACTATATAATTTGGGTAACGTCGAGTGCTGTGTAGGTTTATCCTCATTTAAGGTGCCTGGGCAGCTCATGAGGCAATAATTTTTTTTCTAGAGGGCAGGCAGTGTGCTGCATTGTGGGTCCGGAATTGAAAAACTAGAGGGCTTCGGGGCCAGGAGTGTGAGGACGGAAGTCTGAGAAGACAAGCTAGACTTGGGTTTCAGGGTGAGGGCACGGAAGGTACCCCCTGCAGATCTGAACCAATATCTCATGCATCTGAAGTCAGGGCAAGGATCCCACGTTGGCTCAGGTTGGAGTTTCTGTGCATGACGGCCGCTTCATGAAGGGAGCGGAATCTCGGGGCCATTGAGGTTTTCCCACGTTGGGAGTTGTGGGATGCCCCCTTCAAGGATTCCTTCTGCGGGACAATTGAGACCTGTTGGACAGCTCCAGGACATCCCATATGGAATGACTCCAGAGCACCATTCGCGGATGGATGCCTGGGAAGCCCGCCTCGCATTCCAATTGTCTCCTAGCAACAACACAGTTTAGATCTGATGGCTCTGCCGGAGCAACCGGGATGGCTGAGTTGAAATGGACTTTCCTGAGGATGGGTCCTAATGTGTTTTTGTGTCCATGAGGGCCTTGGAATGGGGCGGTGGCACCGGGACCCTGAAGTACTCTCCTAAGCTTTGGACATGGCTCCCATGCACAGGTTTCCTTGTGGAGACGAGATGAGTTCTGATGGGTGCCTCAGGAAAACCCCTATGCTCGTATTGGAATCAGGCTTTTGAGGACACATGCCTGTAACCCAAATCAATGGATCCTATTATGGCCTAGGGTCCTGTCTGGTTCAATCTTCTTCTCTGGGGACATCCATCTATGGTATGAGTGGAGGTCGATTATCAGCTGGTGTCAGACAGCCCTTGTTTGTTCCGGGCGACCTACACTATTGGGATGGCCTCAGGGACTTTGGAGGTTTCTCCTAATTTGTATGATTTTGGACCATGGAATGGGCAGAATTCCCATGGATTGGTAGTCCCAGTCCTAATGTGTGTCTCCCGGGGTCCAGCCTGGATGGTGTGTGGCCCAAGACTTTGAGGACAGATGTCTGAAAACACAAACTCAGCTTAGGTTTGGGGACGTAGGTATATCAGGCCCGATCTACAAACCATGTGAAGAACTCTTCAGGAAATGAAGAAAGTGCGAGTCTGAGGCGCTTGCTCAGGCTTTAGTCTCTGGATTTTGTATCAGCGATGGCCGTGGAATGTCGGGGTGGCCTCATGGGCCATGGACGAATCTTCCTCTCTGAGGATTTGGCCCGATTCCCAATTGCTTTTCGTCAATCTGTGGGATGGGACGACTCATTTCAGTCTTGTTTCCTCAGGTTTCCCACCAAAAGAGGAATTCAAAAGCAAAGCCGTGGGGAAGACTGAAGGGACAACCCGAACTATGGTTAAAAATTGGGGCCTAGGGGCAAGGCAAGCCCAATATGCTATCTCTTCATCCAGCCACTGAGTGGCCTTACTTGAGGACTGGGCTGAGCCTGAGGGTCACAATGTGCGTTTGTGACCAATGTGGCCGGCGAGCATGGGCGGGGCCTCATGGGCCACACTGGTTTCAACTACACTGAACGTTGGACAACATGCCAACCACAAAGTTTCTTGCCATGGGGAAGGAGTTCTGATTTCTGCATCACCTTCAACCCTGGTCAGTGATTGGAGATAAGGTCTAGGTTCTGAAACCTGAAAACCGATGTTGGGTAGAGATGAGGACCTAAGTCCACAGTGGCTCGATGTGCTCAGTGTGCGGCCAGCTGTCTGGGAGGGGCCAGGGGTCCAGGCTAAGCCTGTGTCAGAAAGGGCATTAGCGCCCTGGTCAGCCTATGTATTTGGGGTACAGCCAAAGTCGGTGCAGGTTGATCCTCATTGGGGGTTACTGGGTAGCCCCAGAGGACAATGTTTTTCTTCTGGAGGGCGGGCAGGGTGCTGCATTGTATTTCTGGATTGCCAAACTGGAGGGCTTGTGGGGCAGTAGTCTGACGACCAAAGTCTGAGAACACAAGCTAGGCTTAGGTTTCTGGGTGAGGCCATGGCAGGCACAATCTACAGACCTGAATCGAGATCTCGTGCATCTGAAGTCAGGGCGAGGATCAGACGATCGCTCAGGTTGGAGTTTCTGTCCCTGATGGCCCCTTCATGAATGGGGGGGCATCACGAGGCCATGGGAGTTTTCCCACGATGGGAGTTGTGAGAAGCTCCAAACTGCAGAGAGTGTTCTGCAGAACAATTGAGACCTGTTGTTTGGGTCCAGGCCAATGATTCTGAGCAGGGTTCTAAGGATGGATGGATGGGTAGCCCACCTCGCATTCCAATTGTCTCCTAGCAACAAGACAGGATAGATCTCCTGGATCTGTGGGGACCAACCGAGGACGCTGAGTTGAAATGGACACCCCTGGGGATGGGTCCTAATGTGCTTTTGTGTCTATGGAGACCTTGGAATGAAGCGGTGGCACTGGGGCCCTAAAGGGTTCTCCTAAACAGAGGCTTTGACACAGCTCCAACGTGCAAGTTTCCCATGTGTAGATGAGATGTTTTCTGATGGGTGAGTCAAGAAACAGCTATATGCTGCTTTTGAAATCCAGGCCTCTGAGGAGAGATGCCTGGAAACCAAAGCAATGGATCTGATTAGTGCCTAGGGGCCTGTTCTTTCCTTTTTACCTCTGGAGACATCTGTCTATGGGTCTGAGTGCAGGTAGGTGCGCAGTTGGGCTCAGATTTCCCCTGTTTTTCCTGGGAAGCCAACACTATTGAGATGGATCAGGGACTTTGGAGGTTTATCCTATTTGAAGGGTTGTGGCCATTGGAATGGGCACACACAATTCCCTTGGAGAGGGCAAGTATAGTCCTCAGGTTTGGCTCCAGGGGCCTGAGCCTGAAGGTTGTGTAGGCCAGGGCTGTTTGGACAGTTGTCTGAAAACACAAACTCGGCTTATGTTTCGGGTCATAGGTATGGCAGGACTGACCTACAGACCATGAGGAGAACTCTTCGGAATTTGAAAAAAGGGCGAGTGTGAGGCTCCTGCTCAAGTTTTTGTCTCTGGATATCGTGACACTCATGGTCGTGGAATTTCTGGGTGACTTCATTGGAAATGGACGATTCTTACTCTCTGGTGGTTTGGCCCCGTCCAAAGAGTTTGGGGTCAATCTATGGGCTGGAAGAAGTCCGTTTTTTTTTGTTGTTGTTGTTGTTGTTGTTGTTTTCTTTTTTAACCTCAGGTGTCCCACCAAATGAGGGATTCCAGAGTAGAGCCCTGGGGAGGGGCGACTGGACAGTCAGAAATCTGGTTAAAAATTGGGGTCTAGGGACATGTCAAGCCCATTATGACATCTAATGGTCCAGCCACTGAGAGGACTTACTAGAGGACAGGACTCATGCTGAGGGTCACAATGCGTATGTATGCCCTAGTCGCACGCAAGAATGGGCGGGGCCTCAGGGTGAATGCTGGTTTCTCCTACACTGAACGTTGGACAACGTGCCAACCACAAGGGTTGTTGCCATGGGTAAGGAGGAGTTCTGATTTCTGCATCACACTCACCCCTGGGCAGTGATTGGAGATAACGTCTAGGTTCTGAAGCCTGAAAACGGAGGTAGGGAAGAGATGATGACCTAAGGCCATGGCGGGTTTTATGTGCTCAGTGTGCGGTCAGCTTTCTGGGTGTTGGTCAGGAGGTCCGGGCTCGACAGTGCATTAGTGCCCAGGTTAGACTATATAATTTGGGTAACGTCGAGTGCTGTGTAGGTTTATCCTCATTTAAGGTGCCTGGGCAGCTCATGAGGCAATAATTTTTTTTCTAGAGGGCAGGCAGTGTGCTGCATTGTGGGTCCGGAATTGAAAAACTAGAGGGCTTCGGGGCCAGGAGTGTGAGGACGGAAGTCTGAGAAGACAAGCTAGACTTGGGTTTCAGGGTGAGGGCACGGAAGGTACCCCCTGCAGATCTGAACCAATATCTCATGCATCTGAAGTCAGGGCAAGGATCAGACGTTGGCTCAGGTTGGAGTTTCTGTGCATGACGGCCGCTTCATGAAGGGAGCGGAATCTCGGGGCCATTGAGGTTTTCCCACGTTGTGAGTTGTGGGATGCCCCCTTCAAGGATTCCTTCTGCGGGACAATTGAGACCTGTTGGACAGCTCCCTGACATCCCATATGGAATGACTCCAGAGCACCATTCGTGGATGGATGCCTGGGAAGCCCGCCTCGCATTCCAATTGTCTCCTAGCAACAACACAGTTTAGATCTGATGGCTCTGCCGGAGCAAACGGGATAGCTGAGTTGAAATGGACTTTCCTGAGGATGGGTCCTAATGTGTTTTTGTGTCCATGAGGGCCTTGGAATGGGGCGGTGGCACCGGGACCCTGAAGTACTCTCCTAAGCTTTGGACATGGCTCCCATGCACAGGTTTCCTTGTGGAGACGAGATGAGTTCTGATGGGTGCCTCAGGAAAACCCCTATGCTCGTATTGGAATCAGGCTTTTGAGGACACATGCCTGTAACCCAAATCAATGGATCCTATTATGGCCTACGGTCCTTTCTGGTTCAATCTTCTTCTCTGGGGACATCCATCTATGGTATGAGTGTAGGTCGATTATCAGCTGGTGTCAGAGAGCACTTTTTCTTCCGGGCGACCTACACTATTGGGATGGCCTCAGGGACTTTAGAGGTTTCTCCTAATTTGTAAGATTTTGGACCATGGAATGGGCAGAATTCCCATGGATTGGTAGTCCCAGTCCTAATGTGTGTCTCCCGGGGTCCAGCCTGGAGGGTGTGTGGCCCAAGACTTTGAGGACAGAAGTCTGAAAACACAAACTCAGCTTAGGTTTGGGGACGTACGTATGGCAGGCCCGATCTACAAACCATGTGAAGAACTCTTCAGGAAATGAAGAAAGTGCGAGTCTGAGGCGCTTGCTCAGGCTTTTGTCTCTGGATTTTGTATCAGCGATGGCCGTGGAATGTCGGGGAGGCCTCATGGGCCATGGACGAATCTTCCTCTGTGAGGATTTGGCCCGATTCCCAATTGCTTTTCGTCAATCTGTGGGATGGGAGGACTCATTTCAGTTTTGTTACCTCAGGTGTCCAACCAAAAGAGGAATTCCAAAGCAAAGCCGTGGGGAAGACTGAAGGGACAACCCTAACTATGGTTAAAAATTGGGGCCTAGGGGCATGGCAAGCCCAATATGCTATCTCTTCATCCAGCCACTGAGTGGCCTTACTTGAGGACTGGGCTGAGCCTGAGGGTCACAATGTGCGTTTGTGACCAATGTGGCCGGCTAGCATGGGCGGGGCCTCATGGGCCACACTGGTTTCAACTACACTGAACGTTGGACAACATGCCAACCACAAGGTTTCTTGCCATGGGGAAGGAGTTCTGATTTCTGCATCACCTTCAACCCTGGGCAGTGATTGGAGATAAGGTCTAGGTTCTGAAACCTGAAAACCGAGGTTGGGAAAAAATGACGACCTAAGGCCACGGCGGCTCGATGTGCTCAGTGTGCGGCCAGCTGTCTGGGAGGGGACAGGGGGTCCAGGCTCAGGCTGTGTCAGAAAGGGCATTAGTTCCCTGGTCAGCCTATGTATTTGGGGTACAGCCAAGGTCGGTACAGGTTGATCCACATTTGGGGTTACTGGGTAGCCCCAGAGGACAATGTTTTTCTTCTGGAGGGCGGGCAGGGTGCTGCATTGTAGTTCTGGATTGCCAAACTGGAGGGCTTGTGGGCCAGTAGTCTGACGACAAAAGTCTGAGAACACAAGCTAGGCTTAGGTTTCTGGGTGAGGCCATGGCAGGCACAATCTACAGACCTGAATCGAGATCTCGTGCATCTGAAGTCAGGGCGAGGATCAGACGATCGCTCAGGTTGGAGTTTCTGTCCCTGATGGCCCCTTCATGAATGGGGGGGCATCACGAGGCCATGGGGGTTTTCCCAAGATGGGAGTTGTGAGAAGCTCCAAACTGCAGAGAGTCTTCTGCAGGACAATTGAGACCTGTTGTTTGGCTCCAGGCCAATGATTCTGAGCAGGGTTCTAAGGATGGATGGCTGGGTAGCCCACCTCGCATTCCAATTGTCTCCTAGCAACAAGACAGGTTAGATCTCCTGGATCTGTGGGGAGCAACCGAGGACGCTGAGTTGAAATGGACACCCCTGGGGATGGGTCCTAATGTGCTTTTGTGTCTATGGAGACCTTGGAATGAAGCGGTGGCACTGGGGCCCTAAAGGGTTCTCCTAAACAGAGGCTTTGACACAGCTCCAACGTGCAAGTTTCCCATGTGTAGATGAGATATTTTCTGATGGGTGAGTCAAGAAACAGCTATATGCTGTTTTGATATCCAGGCCTCTGAGGAGAGATGCCTGGAAACCAACGCAATGGATCTGATTAGTGCCTAGGGGCCTGTTCTTTCCTTTTTTACCTCTGGAGACATCTGTCTATGGGTCTGAGTGCAGGTAGGTGCTCAGTTGGGCTCAGATTGCCCCTGTTTTTCCTGGGAAGCCACCACTATTGAGATGGATCAGGGACTTTGGAGGTTTATCCTATTAGAAGGGTTGTGGCCATTGGAATGGGCACACACAATTCCCTTGGAGAGGGCAAGTACAGTCCTCAGGTTTGGCTCCAGGGGCCTGAGCCTGTAGGTTGTGTAGGCCAGGGCTGTTTGGACAGTTGTCTGAAAACACAAACTCGGCTTATGTTTCGGGTCATAGGTATGGCAGGACTGACCTACAGACCATGAGGAGAACTCTTCGGGATTTGAAAAAAGGGCGAGTGTGAGGCTCCTGCTCAAGTTTTTGTCTCTGGATATCATGTCACTCATGGTCTTGGAATTTCCTGGTGACTTCATGGGAAATGGACGAGTCTTACTCTCTGGTGGTTTGGCCTCGTCCAAAGACTTGGGGTCAATCTGTGGGCTGGAAGAAGTCTGTTTTGTTGTTGTTGTTGTTGTTGTTGTTGTTGTTTTCTTTTTTAACCTCAGGTGTCCCACCAAATGAGGGATTCCAGAGTAGAGCTCTGGGGAGGGGCGACTGGACAATCAGAAATCTGGTTAAAAATTGGGGCCTAGGGACATGTCAAGCCCATTATGACATCTTATTTTCCAGCCACTGAGAGGACTTACTAGAGGACTGGACTCATGCTGAGGGTCACAATGCGTATGTATGCCCTCGTCGCACGAAAGAATGGGCGGGGCCTCAGGGTGAATGCTGGTTTCTCCTACACAAACGTTGGACAACGTGCCAACCAAAAGGGTTCTTGCCATGGGTAAGGAGGAGTTCTGATTTCTGCATCACACTCACCCCAGGGCAGTGATTGGAGATAAGGGTCGGTTCTGAAGCCTGAAAACGGAGGTAGGGAAGAGATGATGACCTAAGGCCATGGCGGCTTTTATGTGCTCAGTGTGCGGTCAGCTTTCTGGGTGTTGGTCAGGAGGTCCGGGCTCAGGTTGTGTTCGACAGTGCATTAGGGCCCAGGTTAGACTATATAATTTGGGTAATGTCGAGTGCTGTGTAGGTTTATCCTCATTTAAGGTGCCTGGGCAGCTCATGTGGCAATAATTTTTTTCCTATAGGGCAGGCAGAGTGCTGCATTGTGGGTCCGGAATTGCCAAACTTGAGGGCTTCGGGGCCAAGAGTGTGAGGACGGAAGTCTGAGAAGACAAGCTAGACTTGGGTTTCAGGGTGAGGGCACGGCAGGTACCCCCTGCAGATCTGAACCAATATCTCATGCATCTGAAGTCAGGGCGAGGATCAGACGTTGGCTCAGGTTGGAGTTTCTGTGCATGACGACCGTTTCATGAAGGGAGCGGAATCTCGGGGCCATTTAGGTTTTCCCACGTTGGGATTTGTGGGATGCCCCCTTCAAGGATTCCTTCTGCGGGACAATTGAGACCTGTTGGACAGCTCCAGTACATCCCATATGGAATGACTCCAGAGCACCGTTCGCGGATGGATGCCTGGGAAGCCCGCCTCGCATTCCAATTGTCTCCTAGCAACAAGACAGTTTAGATCTGATGGCTCTGCCGGAGCAACCGGGATAGGTGAGTTGAAATGGACTTTTCTGAGGATGGGTCCTAATGTGTTTTTGTGTCCATGAGGGCCTTGGAATGGGTGGTGGGACCGGGACCCTGAAGTACTCTCCTAAGCTTTGGACATGGCTCCCATTCACAGGTTTCCTTGTGGAGACGAGGTGAGTTCTGATGGGTGCCTCAGGAAAACCCCTATGCTCGTATTGGAATCAGGCTTTTGAGGACACATGCCTATAACCCAAAACAATGGATCCTATTATGGCCTAGTGTCTTGTCTGGTTCAATCTTCTTCTTTGGGGACATCCATCTATGGTATGAGTGGAGGTCGATTATCATCTGGTGTCAGACAGCCCTTGTTTGTTCCGGGAGACCTACACTATTGGGATGGCCTCAGGGACTTTGGAGGTTTCTCCTAATTTGTACGATTTTGGACCATGGAATGGGCAGAATTCCCATGGATTGGTAGGCACAGTCCTAATGTGTGTCTCCAGGGGCCCAGCCTGTAGGGTGTGTGGCCCAAGACTTTGAAAACAGAAGTCTGAAAACACAAACTCATCTTAGGTTTGGGGACGTACTTATGGCAGGCCCAATCTACAAACCATGAGAAGAACTCTTCAGGATATGAAGAAAGTGCGAGTCTGAGGCGCTTGCTCAGGCTTTTGTCTCTGGATTTTGTATCAGCGATGGCCGTGGAATGTCGGGGAGGCCTCATGGGCCATGGACGAATCTTCCTCTCTGAGGATTTGGCCCGATTCCCAATTGCTTTTCGTCAATCTGTGGGATGGGAGGACTCATTTCAGTTTTGTTACCTCTGGTGTCCCACCAAAAGAGGAATTCCAAAGCAAAGCCGTGGGGAAGACTGAAGGGAAAACCCGAACTATGGTTAAAAATTGGGGCCTAGGGGAATGGCAAGCCCAATATGCTATCTCTTCATCCAGCCACTGAGTGGCCTTACTTGAGGACTGGGCTCAGCCTGAGGGTCACAATGTGCGTTTGTGACCAATGTGGCCGGCTAGCATAGGCGGGGCCTCATGGGCCACACTGGTTTCAACTACACTGAACGTTGGACAACATGCCAACCACAAGGTTTCTTGCCATGGGGAAGGAGTTCTGATTTCTGCATCACCTTCAACCCTGGGCAGTGATTGGAGATAAGGTCTAGGTTCTGAAACCTGAAAACCGAGGTTGGGAATATATGACGACCTAAGGCCACGGCGGCTCGATGTGCTCAGTGTGCGGCCAGCTGTCTGGGAGGGGCCAGGGTGTCCAGGCTCAGGCTGTGTCAGAAAGGGCATTAGTGCCCTGGTCAGCCTATGTATTTGGGGTACAGCCAAGGTCGGTACAGGTTGATCCACATTTGTGGTTACTGGGTAGCCCCAGAGGACAATGTTTTTCTTCTGGAAGGCGGGCAGGGTGCTGCATTGTAGTTCTGGATTGCCAAACTGGAGGGCTTGTGGGCCAGTAGTCTGACGACCAAAGTCTGAGAACACAAGCTAGGCTTAGGTTTCTGGGTGAGGCCACGGCAGGCACAATCTACAGACTTGAATCGAGATCTCGTGCATCTGAAGTCAGGGCGTGGATCAGACGATCGCTCAGGTTGGAGTTTCTGTCCCTGATGGCCCCTTCATGAATGGGGGGGCATCACGAGGCCATGGGGGTTTTCCCACGATGGGAGTTGTGAGAAGCTCCAAACTGCAGAGAGTCTTCTGCAGGACAATTGAGACCTGTTGTTTGGGTCCAGGCCAATGATTCTGAGCAGGGTTCTAAGGATGGATGGCTGGGTAGCCCACCTCGCATTCCAATTGTCTCCTAGCAACAAGACAGGTTAGATCTCCTGGATCTGTGGGGAGCAACCGAGGACGCTGAGTTGAAATGGACACCCCTGGGGATGGGTCCTAATGTGCTTTTGTGTCTATGGAGACCTTGGAATGAAGCGGTGGCACTGGGGCCCTAAAGGGTTCTCCTAAACAGAAGCTTTGACACAGCTCCAACGTGCAAGTTTCCCATGTGTAGATGAGATGTTTTCTGATGGGTGAGTCAAGAAACAGCTATATGCTGTTTTGATATCCAGGCCTCTGAGGAGAGATGCCTGGAAACCAAAGCAATGGATCTGATTAGTGCCTAGGGGCCTGTTCTTTCCTTTTTTACCTCTGGAGACATCTGTCTATGGGTCTGAGTGCAGGTAGGTGCTCAGTTGGGCTCAGATTGCCCCTGTTTTTCCTGGGAAGCCACCACTATTGAGATGGATCAGGGACTTTGGAGGTTTATCCTATTAGAAGGGTTGTGGCCATTGGAATTGGCACACACAATTCCCTTGGAGAGGGCAAGTACAGTCCTCAGGTTTGGCTCCAGGGGCCTGAGCCTGTAGGTTGTGTAGGCCAGGGCTGTTTGGACAGTTGTCTGAAAACACAAACTCGGCTTATGTTTCGGGTCATAGGTATGGCAGGACTGACCTACAGACCATGAGGAGAACTCTTCGGGATATGAAAAAAGGGCGAGTGTGAGGCTCCTGCTCAAGTTTTTGTCTCTGGATATCGTGTCACTCATGGTCGTGGAATTTCTGGGTGACTTCATGGGAAATGGACGAGTCTTACTCTCTGGTGGTTTGGCCCCGTCCAAAGACTTGGGGTCAATCTGTGGGCTGAAAGAAGTCTGTTTTGTTGTTGTTGTTGTTGTTGTTGTTGTTGTTGTTTTCTTTTTTAACCTCAGGTGTCCCACCAAATGAGGGATTCCAGAGTAAAGCCCCGGGGGTGGGGGCGACTGGACAATCAGAAATCTGGTTAAAAATTGGGGCCTAAGGACATCTCAAGCCCATTATGACATCTAATGGACAAGCCACTGAGAGGACTTACTAGAGGACTGGACTCATGCTGAGGGTCACAATGCGTATGTATGCCCTCGTCGCACGAAAGAATGGGCGGGGCCTCAGGGTGAATGCTGGTTTCTCCTACACTGAACGTTGGACAACGTGCCAACCACAAGGGTTCTTGCCATGGGTAAGGAGGAGTTCTGATTTCTGCATCACACTCACCCCTGGGCAGTGATTGAAGATAAGGTCTCGGTTCTGAAGCCTGAAAACGGAGGTAGGGAAGAGATGATGCCCTAAGGCCATGGCGGCTTTTATGTGCTCAGTGTGCGGTCAGCTTTCTGGGTGTTGGTCAGGAGGTCCGGGCTCAGGTTGTGTTCGACAGTGCATTAGTGCCCAGGGTAGACTATATAATTTGGGTAACGTCGAGTGCTGTGTAGGTTTATCCTCATTTAAGATGCCTGGGCAACTCATGAGGCAATAATTTTTTTCCTAGAGGGCAGGCAGAGTGCTGCATTCTGGGTCCGGAATTGCCAACCTTGAGGGCTTCGGGGCCAGGAGTGTGAGGACGGAAGTCTGAGAAGACAAGCTAGACTTGGGTTTCAGGGTGAGGGCACGGCAGGTACCCCCTGCAGATCTGAACCAATATCTCATGCATCTGAAGTCAGGGCGAGGATCAGACGTTGGCTCAGGTTGGAGTTTCTGTGCATGACGGCCGCTTCATGAAGGGAGCGGAATCTCGGGGCCATTGAGGTTTTCCCACGTCGGGAGTTGTGGGATGCCCCCTTCAAGGATTCCTTCTGCGGGACAATTGAGACCTGTTGGACAGCTCCAGGACATCCCATATGGAATGACTCCAGAGCACCGTTCGCGGATGGATGCCTGGGAAGCCCGCCTCGCATTCCAATTGTCTCCTAGCAACAAGACAGTTTAGACCTGATGGCTCTGCCGGAGCAACCGGGGTGGCTGAGTTGAAATGGACTTTCCTGAGGATGGGTCCTAATGTGTTTTTGTGTCCCTGAGGGCCTTGGAATGTGGCAGTGGCACCGGGACCCTGAAGTACTCTCCTAAGCTTTGGACATGGCTCCCATGCACAGGTTTCCTTGTGGAGACGAGATGAGTTCTGATGGGTGCCTCAGGAAAATCCCTATGCTCGTATTGGAATCAGGCTTTTGAGGACACATGCCTGTAACCCAAAGCAATGGATCCTATTATGGCCTAGGGTCCGGTCTGGTTCAATCTTCTTCTCTGGGGACATCCATCTATGGTATGAGTGGAGGTCGATTATCAACTGGTGTCAGACAGCCCTTGTTTGTTCCGGGCGACCTACACTATTGGGATGGCCTCAGGGACTTTGGAGGTTTCTCCTAATTTGTACGATTTTGGACCATGGAATGGGCAGAATTCCCATGGATTGGTAGGCACAGTCCTAATGTGTATCTCCAGGGGCCCAGCCTGGAGGGTGTGTGGCCCAAGACTTTGAAGACAGAAGTCTGAAAACACAAACTGAGCTTAGGTTTGGGGACGTAGGTATGGCAGGCCCGATCTACAAACCATGAGAAGAACTCATCAGGATATGAAGAAAGTGCGAGTCTGAGGCGCTTGCTCAGGCTTTTGTCTCTGGATTTTGTATCAGCGATGGCCGTGGAATGTCGGGGAGGCCTCATGGGCCATGGACGAA
Source organism: Mustela nivalis (assembly GCF_964662115.1). Classification (NCBI taxonomy): domain Eukaryota; kingdom Metazoa; phylum Chordata; class Mammalia; order Carnivora; family Mustelidae; genus Mustela; species Mustela nivalis. The sequence continues at coordinate 124,995 of NW_028135522.1, forward strand.
TCTTCCTCTATGAGGATTTGGCCCGATTCCCAATTGCTTTTCGTCAATCTGTGGGATGGGAGGACTCATTTCAGTTTTGTTACCTCAGGTGTCCCACCAAAAGAGGAATTCCAAAGCAAAGCCGTGGGGAAGACTGAAGGGAAAACCCGAACTATGGTTAAAAATTGGGGCCTAGGGGCATGGCAAGCCCAATATGCTATCTCTTCATCCAGCCACTGAGTGGCCTTACTTGAGGACTGGGCTCAGCCTGAGGGTCACAATGTGCGTTTGTGACCAATGTGGCCGGCTAGCCTGGGCGGGGCCTCATGGGCCACACTGGTTTCAACTACACTGAACGTTGGACAACATGCCAACCACAAGGTTTCTTGCCATGGGGAAGGAGTTCTGATTTCTGCATCACCTTCAACCCTGGGCAGTAATTGGAGATAAGGTCTAGGTTCTGAAACCTGAAAACCGAGGTTGGGAAAAGATGACGTCCTAAGGCCACGGCGGCTCGATGTGCTCAGTGTGCAGCCAGCTGTCTGGGAGGGGCCAGGGGGTCCAGGCTCAGGCTGTGTCAGAAAGTGCATTAGTGCCCTGGTCAGCCTATGTATTTGGGGTACAGCCAAGGTCGGTGCAGGTTGATCCTCATTTGGGGTTACTGGGTAGCCCCAGAGGACAATGTTTTTCTTCTGGAGGGCGGGCAGGGTGCTGCATTGTAGTTCTGGATTGCCAAACTGGAGGGCTTGTGGGCCAGTAGTCTGACGACCAAAGTCTGAGAACACAAGCTAGGCTTAGGTTTCTGGGTGAGGCCATGGCAGGCACAATCTAAACACCTGAATCGAGATCTCGTGCATCTGAAGTCAGGGCAAGGATCAGACGATCGCTCAGGTTGGAGTTTCTGTCCCTGATGGCCCCTTCATGAATGGGGGGGCATCACGAGGACATGGGGGTTTTCCCACGATGGGAGTTGTGAGAAGCTCCAAACTGCAGAGAGTCTTCTGCAGGACAATTGAGACCTGTTGTTTGGCTCCAGGCCAATGATTCTGAGCAGGGTTCTAAGGATGGATGGCTGGGTAGCCCACCTCGCATTCCAATTGTCTCCTAGCAACAAGACAGGTTAGATCTCCTGGATCTGTGGGGAGCAACCGAGGACGCTGAGTTGAAATGGACACCCCTGGGGATGGGTCCTAATGAGCTTTTGTGTCTATGGAGACCTTGGAATGAAGCGGTGGCACTGGGGCCCTAAAGGGTTCTCCTAAACAGAGGCTTTGACACAGCTCCAACGTGCAAGTTTCCCATGTGTAGATGAGATGTTTTCTGATGGGTGAGTCAAGAAACAGCTATATGCTGTTTTGATATCTAGGCCTCTGAGGAGAGATGCCTGGAAACCAAAGCAATGGATCTGATTAGTGCCTAGGGGCCTGTTCTTTCCTTTTTTACCTCTGGAGACATCTGTCTATGGGTCTGAGTGCAGGTAGGTGCTCAGTTGGGCTCAGATTGCCCCTGTTATTCCTGGGAAGCCACCACTATTGAGATGGATCAGGGACTTTGGAGGTTTATCCTATTAGAAGGGTTTTGGCCATTGGAATGGGCACACACAATTCCCTTGGATAGGGCAAGTACAGTCCTCAGGTTTGGCTCCAGGGGCCTGAGCCTGTAGGTTGTGTAGGCCAGGGCTGTTTGGACAGTTGTCTGAAAACACAAACTCGGCTTATGTTTCGGGTCATAGGTATGGCAGGACTGACCTACAGACCATGAGGAGAACTCTTCGGGATTTGAAAAAAGGGCGAGTGTGAGGCTCCTGCTCAAGTTTTTGTCTCTGGATATCGTGTCACTCATGGTCGTGGAATTTCTGGGTGACTTCATGGGAAATGGACGAGTCTTACTCTCTGGTGGTTTGGCCTCGTCCAAAGACGTGGGGTCACTCTGTGGGCTGGAAGAAGTCTGTTTTGTTGTTGTTGTTGTTGTTGTTGTTGTTGTTTTCTTTTTTAACCGCAGGTGTCCCACCAAATGAGGGATTCCAGAGTAGAGCCCTGGGGAGCGGCGACTGGACAATCAGAAATCTGGTTAAAAATTGGGGCCTAGGGACATGTCAAGCCCATTATGACATCTATGGTCCAGCCACTGAGAGGACTTAATAGAGGACAGGACTCATGCTGAGGGTCACAATGCGTATGTATGCCCTCGTCGCACGCAAGAATGGGCGGGGCCTCAGGGTGAATGCTGGTTTCTCCTACACTGAACGTTGGACAACGTGCCAACCACAAGGGTTCTTGTTATGGGTAAGGAGGAGTTCTGATTTCTGCATCACACTCACCGCTGGGCAGTGATTGGAGAAAAGGTCTCGGTTCTGAAGCCTGAAAACGGAGGTAGGGAAGAGATGATGCCCTAAGGCCATGGCGGCTTTTATGTGCTCAGTGTGCGGTCAGCTTTCTGGGTGTTGGTCAGGAGGTCCGGGCTCAGGTTGTGTTCGACAGTGCATTAGTGCCCAGGTTAGACTATATAATTTGGGTAACGTCGAGTGCTGTGTAGGTTTATCCTCATTTAAGATGCCTGGGCAGCTCATGAGGCAATAATTTTTTTCCTAGAGGGCAGGCAGAGTGCTGCATTGTGGGTCCGGAATTGCCAACCTTGAGGGCTTCGGGGCCAGGAGTGTGAGGACGGAAGTCTGAGAAGACAAGGTAGATTTGGGTTTCAGGGTGAGGGCACGGCAGGTACCCCCTGCAGATCTGAACCAATATCTCATGCATCTGAAGTCAGGGCGAGGATCAGACCTTGGCTCAGGCTGGAGTTTCTGTGCATGACGGCCGCTTCATGAAGGGAGCAGAATCTCGGGGCCATTGTGGTTTTCCCACGTTGGGATTTGTGGGATGCCCCCTTCAAGGATTCCTTCTGCGGGACAATTGAGACCTGTTGGACAGCTCCAGGACATCCCATATGGAATGACTCCTGAGCACCGTTCGCGGATGGATGCCTGGGAAGCCCGCCTCACATTCCAATTGTCTCCTAGCAACAAGACAGTTTAGATCTGATGGCTGTGCCGGAACAACCGGGGTGGCTGAGTTGAAATGGACTTTCCTGAGGATGGGTCCTAATGTGTTTTTGTGTCCATGAGGGCCTTGGAATGGGGCAGTGGCACCGGGACCCTGAAGTACTCTCCTAAGCTTTGGACATGGATCCCATGCACAGGTTTCCTTGTGGAGACGAGATGAGTTCTGATGGGTGCCTCAGGAAAACCCCTATGCTCGTATTGGAATCAGGCTTTTGAGGACACATGCCTGCAGCCCAAAGCAATGGATCCTATTATGGCCTAGGGTCCTGTCTGGTTCAATCTTCTTCTGTGGGGACATCAATCTATGGTATGAGTGGAGGTCGATTATCAACTGGTGTCAGACAGCCCTTGTTTGTTCCGGGCGACCTACACTATTGGGATGGCCTCAGGGACTTTGGAGGTTTCTCCTAATTTGTACGATTTTGGACCATGGAATGGGTAGAATTCCCATGGATTGGTAGGCACAGTCCTAATGTGTGTCTCCAGGGGCCCAGCCTGGAGGGTGTGTGGCCCACGACTTTGAAGACAGAAGTCTGAAAACACAAACTCAGCTTAGGTTTGGGGTCGTAGGTATGGCAGGCCCGATCTACAAACCATGAGAAGAACTCATCAGGATATGAAGAAAGTGCGAGTCTGAGGCGCTTGCTCAGGCTTTTGTCTCTGGATTTTGTATCAGCGATGGCCGTGGAATGTCGGGGAGGCCTCATGGGCCATGGACGAATCTTCCTCTGTGAGGATTTGGCCCGATTCCCAATTGCTTTTCGTCAATCTGTGGGATGGGAGGACTCATTTCAGTTTTGTTACCTCAGGTGTCCCACCAAAAGAGGAATTCCAAAGCAAAGCCGTGGGGAAGACTGAAGGGAAAACCCGAACTATGGTTAAAAATTGGGGCCTAGGGGCATGGCAAGCCCAATATGCTATCTCTTCATCCAGCCACTGAGTGGCCTTACTTGAGGACTGGGCTCAGCCTGAGGGTCACAATGTGCGTATGTGACCAATGTGGCCGGCTAGCCTGGGCGGGGCCTCATGGGCCACACTGGTTTCAACTACACTGAACGTAGGACAACATGCCAACCACAAGGTTTCTTGCCATGGGGAAGGAGTTCTGATTTCTGCATCACCTTCAACCCTGGGCAGTGATTGGAGATAAGGTCTAGGTTCTGAAACCTGAAAACCGAGGTTGGGAAAATATGACGACCTAAGGCCACGGCGGCTCGATGTGCTCAGTGTGCAGCCAGCTGTCTGGGAGGGGCCAGGGGGTCCAGGCTCAGGCTGTGTCAGAAAGGGCATTAGTGCCCTGGTCAGCCTATGTATTTGGGGTACAGCCAAGGTCGGTGCAGGTTGATCCTCATTTGGGGTTACTGGGTAGCCCCAGAGGACAATGTTTTTCTTCTGGAGGGCGGGCAGGGTGCTGCATTGTAGTTCTGGATTGCCAAACTGGAGGGCTTGTGGGCCAGTAGTCTGACGACCAAAGTCTGAGATCACAAGCTAGGCTTAGGTTTCTGGGTGAGGCCATGGCAGGCACAATCTACAGACCTGAATCGAGATCTCGTGCATCTGAAGTCAGGGCAAGGATCAGACGATCGCTCAGGTTGGAGTTTCTGTCCCTGATGGCCCCTTCATGAATGGGGGGGCATCACGAGGCCATGGGGGTTTTCCCACGATGGGAGTTGTGAGAAGCTCCAAACTGCAGAGAGTCTTCTGCAGGACAATTGAGACCTGTTGTTTGGCTCCAGGCCAATGATTCTGAGCAGGGTTCTAAGGATGGATGGCTGGGTAGCCCACCTTGCATTCCAATTGTCTCCTAGCAACAAGACAGGTTATATCTCCTGGATCTGTGGGGAGCAACCGAGGACGCTGAGTTGAAATGGACACCCCTGAGAATGGGTCCTAATGAGCTTTTGTGTCTATGGAGACCTTGGAATGAAGGGTGGCACTGGGGCCCTAAAGGGTTCTCCTAAACAGAGGCTTTGACACAGCTCCAACGTGCAAGTTTCCCATGTGTAGATGAGATGTTTTCTGATGGGTGAGTCAAGAAACAGCTATATGCTGTTTTGATATCCAGGCCTCTGAGGAGAGATGCCTGGAAACCAAAGCAATGGATCTGATTAGTGCCTAGGGGCCTGTTCTTTCCTTTTTTACCTCTGGAGACATCTGTCTATGGGTCTGAGTGCAGGTAGGTGCTCAGTTGGGCTCAGATTGCCCCTGTTTTTCCTGGGAAGCCACTACTATTGAGATGGATCAGGGACTTTGGAGGTTTATCCTATTAGAAGGGTTGTGGCCTTTGGAATGGGCACACACAATTCCCTTGGAGAGGGCAAGTACAGTCCTCAGGTTTGGCTCCAGGGGCCTGAGCCTGTAGGTTGTGTAGGCCAGGGCTGTTTGGACAGTTGTCTGAAAACACAAACTCGGCTTATGTTTCGGGTCATAGGTATGGCAGGACTGAACTACAGACCATGAGGAGAACTCTTCAGGATTTGAAAAAAGGGCGAGTGTGAGGCTCCTGCTCAAGTTTTTGTCTCTGGATATCGTGTCACTCATGGTCGTGGAATTTCTGGGTGACTTCATGGGAAATCGACGAGTCTTACTCTCTGGTGGTTTGGCCCCGTCCAAAGACTTGGGGTCAATCTGTGGGCTGGAAGAAGTCTGTTTTGTTGTTGTTGTTGTTGTTGTTGTTGTTGTTGTTGTTGTTTTCTTTTTTAACCTCAGGTGTCCCACCAAATGAGGGATTCCAGAGTAGAGCCCTGGGGAGGGGCGACGGGACAATCAGAAATCTGGTTAAAAATTGGGGCCTAGGGACATGTCAAGCCCATTATGACATCTATGGTCCAGCCACTGAGAGGACTTACTAGAGGACAGGACTCATGCTGAGGGTCACAATGCGTATGTATGCCCTCGTCGCACGCAAGAATGGGCGGGGCCTCAGGGTGAATGCTGGTTTCTCCTACACTGAACGTTGGACAACGTGCCAACCACAAGGGTTCTTGTTATGGGTAAGGAGGAGTTCTGATTTCTGCATCACACTCACCGCTGGGCAGTGATTGGAGGTAAGGTCTCGGTTCTGAAGCCTGAAAACGGAGGTAGGGAAGAGATGATGACCTAAGGCCATGGCGGGTTTTATGTGCTCAGTGTGCGGTCAGCTTTCTGGGTGTTGGTCAGGAGGTCCGGGCTCAGGTTGTGTTCGACAGTGCATTAGTGCCCAGGGTAGACTATATAATTTGGGTAACGTCGAGTGCTGTGTAGGTTTATCCTCATTTAAGATGCCTGGGCAACTCATGAGGCAATAATTTTTTTCCTAGAGGGCAGCAGAGTGCTGCATTGTGGGTCCGGAATTGCCAAACTTGAGGGCTTCGGGGCCAGGAGTGTGAGGACGGAAGTCTGAGAAGAAAAGCTAGACTTGGGTTTCAGGGTGAGGGCACGGCAGGTACCCCCTGCAGATCTGAACCAATATCTCATTCATCTGAAGTCAGGGCGAGGATCAGACCTTGGCTCAGGCTGGAGTTTCTGTGCATGACGGCCGCTTCATGAAGGGAGCAGAATCTCGGGGCCATTGAGGTTTTCCCACGTTGGGAGTTGTGGGATGCCCCCTTCAAGTATTCCTTCTGCGGGACAATTGAGACCTGTTGGACAGCTCCAAGACATCCCATATGGAATGACTCCTGAGCACCGTTCGCGGATGGATGCCTGGGAAGCCCGCCTCGCATTCCAATTGTCTCCTAGCAACAAGACAGTTTAGATCTGCTGGCTCTGCCGTAGCAACCGGGGTGGCTGAGTTGAAATGGACTTTCCTGAGGATGGGTCCTAATGTGTTTTTGTGTCCATGAGGGCCTTGGAATGGGGCGGTGGCACCGGGACCCTGAAGTACTCTCCTAAGCTTTGGACATGGCTCCCATGCACAGGTTTCCTTGTGGAGACGAGATGAGTTCTGATGGGTGCCTCAGGAAAACCCCTATGCTCGTATTGGAATCAGGATTTTGAGGACACATGCCTGTAGCCCAAAGCAATGGATCCTATTATGGCCTAGGGTCCTGTCTGGTTCAATCTTCTTCTCTGGGGACATCCATCTATGGTATGAGTGGAGGTCGATTATCAGCTGGTGTCAGACAGCCCTTGTTTGTTCCGGGCGACCTACACTATTGGGATGGCCTCAGGGACTTTGGAGGTTTCTCCTAATTTGTACGATTTTGGACCATGGAATGGGCAGAATTCCCATGGATTGGTAGGCACAGTCCTAATGTGTGTCTCCAGGGGCCCAGCCTGGAGGGTGTGTGGCCCAAGACTTTGAAGACAGAAGTCTGAAAACACAAACTCAGCTTAGGTTTGGGGACGTAGGTATGGCAGGCCCGATCTACAAACCATGAGAAGAACTCTTCAGGATATGAAGAAAGTGCGAGTCTGAGGCGCTTGCTCAGGCTTTTGTCTCTGGATTTTGTATCAGCGAGGGCCGGGGAATGACGGGGAGGCCTCATGGGACATGGACGAATCTTCCTCTCTGAGGATTTTGCCCGATTCCCAATTGTTTTCATCAATCTGTGGGATGGGAGGACTCATTTCAGTTTTGTTACCTCAGGTGTCCCACCAAAAGAGGAATTCTAAAGCAAAGCCGTGGGGAAGACTGAAGGACAACCCGAACTATGGTTAAAAATTGGGGCCTAGGGGCATGGCAAGCCCAATATGCTATCTCTTCATCCAGCCACTGAGTGGCCTTACTTGAGGACTGGGCTCAGCCTGAGGGTCACAATGTGCGTATGTGACCAATGTGGCCGGCTGGGCGGGGCCTCATGGGCCACACTGGTTTCAACTACACTGAACGTTGGACAACATGCCAACCACAAGGTTTCTTGCCATGGGGAAGGAGTTCTGATTTCTGCATCACCTTCAACCCTGGGCAGTGATTGGAGATAAGGTCTAGGTTCTGAAACCTGAAAACCGAGGTTGGGAAAAGATGACGACCTAAGGCCATGGCGGCTCGATGTGCTCAGTGTGCAGCCAGCTGTCTGGGAGGGGCCAGGGGGTCCAGGCTCAGGCTGTGTCAGAAAGGGCATTAGTGCCCTGGTCAGCCTTAGTATTTGGGGTACAGCCAATGTCGGTGCAGGTTGATCCTCATTTGGGGTTACTGGGTAGACCCAGAGGACAATGTTTTTCTTCTGGAGGGCAGGCAGAGTGCTGCATTGTAGTTCTGGATTGCCAAACTGGAGTGCTTGTGGGCCAGTAGTCTGACGGCAAAAGTCTGAGAACACAAGCTAGGCTTAGGTTTCTGGGTGAGGCCATGGCAGGCACAATCTACAGACCTGAATCGAGATCTCGTGCATCTGAAGTCAGGGCGAGGATCAGATGATCGCTAGGGTTGGAGTTTCTGTCCCTGATGGCCCCTTCATGAATGGGAGGGCATCACGAGGCCATGGGGGTTTTCCAACGTTGGGAGTTGTGAGAAGCTCCAAACTGCAGAGAGTCTTCTGCAGGACAATTGAGACCTGTTGTTTGGCTCCAAACCAACGATTCTGAGCAGGGTTCTAAGGATGGATGGCTGGGTAGCCCACTTCGCATTCCAATTGTCTCCTAGCAACAAGACAGGTTAGATCTCCTGGATCTGTGGGGAGCAACCGAGGACGCTGAGTTGTAATCGACACCCCTGTGGATGGGTACTAATGTGCTTTTGTGTCTATGGAGACCTTGGTATGAAGCGGTGGCACTGGGGCCCTAAAGGGTTCTCCTAAACAGAGGCTTTGACACAGCTCCAACGTGCAAGTTTCCCATGTGTAGATGAGATGTTTTCTGATGGGTGAGTCAAGAAACAGCTATATGCTGTTTTGATATCCAGGCCTCTGAGGAGAGATGCTTGGAAACCAAACAATGGATCTGATTAGTGCCTAGGGGGCTGTTCTTTCCTTTTTACCTCTGGAGACATCTGTCTATGGGTCTGAGTGCAGGTAGGTGCTCAGTTGGGCTCAGATTGCCCCTGTTTTTCCTGGGAAGCCACCACTATTGAGATGGATCAGGGACTTTGGAGGTTTATCCTATTCGAAGGGTTGTGGCCATTGGAATGGGCACACACAATTCCCTTGGAGAGGGCAAGTACAGTCCTCAGGTTTGGCTCCAGGGGCCTGAGCCTGTAGGTTGTGTAGCCCAGGGCTGTTTGGACAGTTGTCTGAAAACACAAACTCGGCTTATGTTTTGGTCATAGGTATTGCAGGACTGACCTACAGATCATGAGGAGAACTCTTCGGGATTTGAAAAAAGGGCGAGTGTGAGGCTCCTGCTCAAGTTTTTGTCTCTGGATATCGTGTCACTCATGGTCGTGGAATTTCTGGGTGACTTCATGGGAAATCGACGAGTCTTACTCTCTGGTGGTTTGGCCCCGTCCAAAGAGTTTGGGGTCATTCTGTGGGCTGCAAGAAGTCCGTTTTTGTTGTTGTTGTTGTTGTTGTTGTTGTTTTCTTTTTTAACCTCAGGTGTCCCACCAAATGAGGGATTCCAGAGTAAAGGCCTGGGGAGGGGCGACTGGACAATCAGAAATCTGGTTAAAAATTGGGGCCTAGGGACATGTCAAGCCCATTATGACATCTAATGGTCCAGCCACTGAGAGGACTTACTAGAGGACAGGACTCATGCTGAGGGTCACAATGCGTATGTATGCCCTCGTCGCATGCAAGAATGGGCGGGGCCTCAGGTTGAATGCTGGTTTCTCCTACACTGAACGTTGGACAACGTGCCAACCACAAGGGTTCTTGCCATGGGTAAGGAGGAGTTCTGATTTCTGCATCAGACTCACCCCTGGGCAGTGATTGGAGATAAGCTCTCGGTTCTGAAGCCTGAAAACGGAGGTAGGGAAGAGATGATGACATAAGGCCATGGCGGGTTTTATGTGCTCAGTGTGCGGTCAGCATTCTGGGTATTGGTCAGGAGGTCCGGGCTCAGGTTGTGTTCGACAGTGCATTAGGGCCCAGGTTAGACTATATAATTTGGGTAACGTCGAGTGCTGTGTAGGTTTATCCTCATGTAAGCTGCCTGGGCAGCTCATGAGGCAACAATTTTTTTTCTAGAGGGCAGGCAGAGTGCTGCATTGTGGGTTGGGAATTGCCAAACTTGAGGGCATCGGGGCCAGGAGTGTGAGGACGGAAGTCTGAGAAGAAAAGCTAGACTTGGGTTTCAGGGTGAGGGCACGGCAGGTACCCCCTGCAGATCTGTACCAATATCTCATGCATCTGAAGTCAGGGCGAGGATCAGACGTTGGCTCAGGTTGGAGTTTCTGTGCATGATGGCCGCTTCATGAAGGGAGCAGAATCTCGGGACCATTGAGGTTTTCCCACGTTGGGAGTTGTGGGATGCCCCCTTCAAGGATTCCTTCTGCGGGACAATTGAGACCTGTTGGACAGCTCCAGGACATCCCATATGGATGACTCCAGAGCACCGTTCGTGGATGGATGCCTGGGAAGCCCGCCTCGCATTCCAATTCTCTCCTAGCAACAAGACAGTTTAGATCTGATGGCTCTGCCGGAGCAACCGGGGTGGCTGAGTTGAAGTGGACTTTCCTGAATGGGTCCTAATGTGTTTTTGTGTCCATGAGGGCCTTGGAATGGGGCGGTGGCACCGGGACCCTGAAGTACCCTCCTAAGCTTTGGACATGGCTCCCATGCACAGGTTCCTTGGGAGACGAGATGAGTTCTGATGGGTGCCTCAGGAAAACCCCTATGCTCGTAATGGAATCAGGCTTTTGAGGACACATGCCTGTAACCCAAAGCAATGGATCCTATTATAGCCTAGTGTCCTGTCTGGTTCAATTTCTTCTCTGGGGACATCCATCTATGGTATGAGTGGAGGTCGATTATCAGCTGGTGTCAGACAGTCCTTGTTTGTTCTGGGAGACCTACACTATTGGGATGGCCTCAGGGACTTTGGAGCTTTCTCCTAATTTGTACGATTTTGGACCATGGAATGGGCAGAATTCCCATGGATTGGTAGGCACAGTCCTAATGTGTGTCTCCAGGGTCCCAGCCTGGAGGGAGTGTGGCCCAAGACTTTGAGGACAGAAGTCTGAAAACACAAACTCAGCTTAGGATTGGGGTCGTAGGTATGACAGGCCCGATCTACAAACCATGAGAAGAACTCTTCAGGATATGAAGAAAATGGGAGTCTGAGGCGCTTGCTCAGGCTTTTGTCTCTGGATTTTGTATCAGCGATGGCCGTGGAATGTCGGGGAGGCCTCATGGGCCATGGACGAATCTTCCTCTCTGAGGATTTGGCCCGATTCCCAATTGCTTTTCGTCAATCTGTGGGATGGGGGGTCTCCTTTCAGGTTTGTTACCTCAGGTGTCCCACCAAAAGAGGAATTCCAAAACAAAGCCGTGTGGAAGACTGAAGGGACAACCCGAACTATGGTTAAAAATTGGGGCCTAGGGGCATGGAAAGCCCAATATGTTATCTCTTCATCCAGCCACTGAGTGGCCTTACTTGAGGACTGGGCTCAGCCTGAGGGTCACAATGTGGGTTTGTGACCAATGTGGCCCGCGAGCATGGGCGGGGCATCATGGGCCACATTGGTTTCAACTACACTGAACGTTGGACAACATGCCAACCACAAAGTTTCTTGCCATGAGGAAGGAGTTCTGATTTCTGCATCACCTTCAACACTGGGCAGTGATAGGAGATAAGGTCTAGGTTCTGAAACCTGAAAATCGAGGTTCGGAAGGGATGACGACCTAAGGCCACGGCGGCTCGATGTGCTCAGTGTGCGGCCAGCTGTCTGGGAGGGGCCAGGGGGTCCAGGCTCAGGCTGTGTCAGAAAGGGCATTAGTGCCCTGGTTAGCCTATGTATTTGGGGTACAGCCTAGGTCGGTGCAGGTTGATCCTCATTTGGGGTTACTGGGTAGCCCCAGAGGAAAATGTTTTTCTTCTGGAGGGCAGGCAGAGTGCTGCATTGTAGTTCCGGATTGCCAAACTGAAGGACTTGTGGGCCAGTAGTCTGACGACCAAAGTCTGAGAACACAAGCTAGGCTTAGGTTTCTGGGTGCGGCCATGGCAGGCACAATCTACATACCTGAATCGAGATCTCATGCATCTGAAGTCAGGGCGAGGATCAGACGATCGCTCAGGTTGGAGTTTCTGTCCCTGATGGCCCCTTCATGAATGGGGGAGCATCACGAGGCCATGGGGGTTTTCCCACGATGGGAGTTGTGAGAAGCTGCAAACTGCATAGAGTCTTCTGCAGGACAATTGAGACCTGTTGTTTGGCTCCAGGCCAATGATTCTGAGCAGGGTTCTAAGGATGGATGGCTGGGTAGCCCACCTCGCATTCCAATTGTCTCCTAGCAATAAGACAGGTTAGATCTGCTGGATCTGTGGGGAGCAACCGAGGACGGTGAGTTGAAATGGCCACCTCTGGGGATGGGTCCTAATGTGCTTTTGTGTCTATGGAGACCTTGGAATGAAGCGGTGGCACTGGGGCCCTAAAGGGTTCTCCTAAACAGAGGCTTTGACACAGCTCCAACGTGCAAGTTTCCCATGTGTAGATGAGATGTTTTCTGATGGGTGAGTCAAGAAACAGCTATATGCTGTTTTGATATCTAGGCCTCTGAGGAGAGATGCCTGGAAACCAAAGCAATGGATCTGATTAGTGCCTAGGGGCCTGTTCTTTCCTTTTTTACCTCTGGAGACATCTGTCTATGGGTCTGAGTGCAGGTAGGTGCTCAGTTGGGCTCAGATTGCCCCTGTTTTTCCTGGGAAGCCACCACTATTGAGATGGATCAGGGACTTTGGAGGTTTATCCTATTAGAAGTGTTGTGGCCATTGGAATGGGCACACACAATTCCCTTGGAGAGGGCAAGTACAGTCCTCAGGTTTGGCTCCAGGGGCCTGAGCCTGTAGGTTGTGTAGGCCAGGGCTGTTTGGACAGTTGTCTGAAAACACAAACTCGGATTATGTTTCGGGTCATAGGTATGGCAGGACTGACCTACAGACCATGAGGAGAACTCTTCGGGATTTGAAAGAAGGGCGAGTGTGAGGCTCCTGCTCAAGTTTTTGTCTCTGGATATCGTGTCACTCATGGTCGTGGAATTTCTGGGTGACTTCATGGGAAATGGACGAGTCTTACTCTCTGGTGGTTTGGCCCCGTCCAAAGAGTTTGGGGTCAATCTGTGGGCTGGAAGAAGTCCGTTTTTTTTTTGTTGTTGCTGTTGTTGTTGTTTTCTTTTTTAACCTCAGGTGTCCCAACATATGAGGGATTCCAGAGTAGAGCCCTGGGGTGGGGCGACTGGACAATCAGAAATCTGGTTAAAAATTGGGGCCTAGGGACATGTCAAGCCCATTATGACATCTAATGGTCCAGCCACTGAGAGGACTTACTAGAGGACAGGACTCATGCTGAGGGTCACAATGCGTGTGTATGCCCTCGTCGCACTCAAGAATGGGCGGGGCCTCAGTGTGAATGCTGGTTTCTCCTACACTGAACATTGGACAACGTGCCAACCACATGGGTTCTTGCCATGGGTAAGGAGGTGTTCTTATTTCTGCATCACACTCACCCCTGGGCAGTGATTGGTGATAAGGTCTCAGTTCTGAAGCCTGAAAACGGAGGTAGGGCCGAGATGATGACCTAAGGCCATGGCGGGTTTTATGTGCTCAGTGTGCGGTCAGCTTTCTGGGTGTTGGTCAGGAGGTCCGGGCTCAGGTTGTGTTCGACAGTGGATTAGTGCCCAGGATAGACTATGTAATTTGGGTAACGTCGAGTGCTGTGTAGGTTTATCCTCATTGAAGGTGACTGGGCAGCTCATGAGGCAATAATTTTTTTTCTAGAGGGCAGGCAGAGTGCTGCATTGTCGGTCCGGAATTGCCAAACTTGAGGGATTTGGGTCCATGAGTGTGAGGACGAAAGTCTGAGAAGACAAGATAGACTTGGGTTTCAGGGCCAGGGCACGGCAGGTACCCCCTGCAGATCAGAACCAATATCTCATGCATCTGAAGTCAGGGCGAGGATCAGCCGTTGGCTCAGGTTGGAGTTTCTGTGCATGACGGCAGCTTCATGATGGGAGTGGAATCTTGGGGCCATTGAGGTTTTCCCACGTTGGGAGTTGTGGGATGCCCCCTTCAAGGATTCCTTCTACGGGACAATAGACCTGTTGGAAAGCTCCAGGACATCCGATATGGAATGACTCCAGAGCAACGTTCGCGGATTGATGCCTGGGAAGCCCGCCTCGCATTCCAATTGTCTCCTAGCAACAAGACAGTTTAGATCTGATGGCTCTGCGGGAGCAACCGGGGTGGCTGAGTTGAAATGGACTTTCCTGAGGATGGGTCCTAATGTGTTTTTGTGTCCATGAGGTCCTTGGAATGGGGCGGTGGAACCGGGACCCTGAAGTACTCTCCTAAGCTTTGGACATGGCTCCCATGCACAGGTTTCCTTGTGGAGACGAGATGAGTTCTGATGGGTGCCTCAGGAAAACCCCTATGCTCGTATTGGAATCAGGCTTTTGAGGACACATGCCTGTAACCCAAAGCAATGGATCCTATTATGGACTAGGGTCCTGTCTGGTTCAATCTTCTTCTCTAGGGACATCCATCTATAGTATGAGTGGAGGTCGATTATCAGCTGGTGTCAGACAGCCCTTGTTTGTTCCGGGTGACCTACACTATTGGGATGGCCTCAGGGACTTTGGAGGTTTCTCCTAATTTGTACGATTTTGGACCATGGAATGGGCAGAATTCCCATGGATTGGTAGGCACAGTCCTAATGTGTGGCTCCAGGGGCCCAGCCTGGAGGGTGTGTGGCCCAAGACTTTGAGGACAGAATTTGAAAACACAAACTCAGCTTAGGTTTGGTGACGTAGGTATGGCAGGCCGGCTCTACAAACCATGAGAAGAACTCTTCAGGATATGAAGAAAGTGCGAGTCTGAGGCGCTTGCTCAGGCTTTTGTCTCTGGATTTTGTATCAGCGATAGCCGTGGAATGTCGGGGAGGCCTCATGGGCCATGGACGAAACCTCCTTTCTGAGGATTTGGCCCGATTCCCAATTGCTTTTCGTCAATCTGTGGGATGAGATGTCTCCTTTCAGGTTTGTTACCTCAGGTATCCCACCAAAAGAGGAATTCCAAAGCAAAGCTCTGGGGAAGACTGAAGGGACAACCCGAACTATGGTTAAAAATTGGGGCCTAGGGGCATGGCAAGCCCAATATGCTATCTCTTCATCCAGCCACTGAGTGGCCTTACTTGAAGACTGGACTCAGCCTGAGGGTCACAATGTGTGTTTGTGACCGATGTGGCCTGCGAGCATGGGCGGGGCCTCATGGGCCACACTGGTTTCAACTACACTGAACGTTGGACAACATGCCAACCACAAGGTTTCTTGCCATGGCGAAGGAGTTCTGATTTCTACATCACCTTCAACCCTGCTCAGTGGTTGCAGATAAGGTCTAGGTTCTGAAACCTGAAAACCGAGGTTGGGAATATATGACGACCTAAGGCCACGGCGCCTCGATGTGCTCAGTGTGCGGCCAGTTGTCTGGGAGTTGCCAAGAGGTCCAGGCTCAGGCTGTGTCAGAAAGGGCATCAGTGTCCTGGTCAGCCTATGTATTTGGGTTACCTCCATGGTCGGTGCAGGTTGATCCTCATTTGGGGTTACTGGGTAGCCCCAGAGGACAATGTTTTTCTTCTGGAGGGCAGTCAGAGTGCTGCGTTGTAGTTCTGGATTGCCAAACTGGACGGCTTGTGGGCCAGTAGTCTGACGACAAAAGTCTGAGAACACAAGCTAGGCTTAGGTTTCTGGGTGAGGCCATGGCAGGCACAATCTACAGACCTGAATCGAGATCTCGTGAATCTGAATTCAGGGCGAGGATCAGACGATCGCTCAGGTTGGAGTTTCTGTCCCTGATGGCCCCTTCATGAATGGGGGGGCATCGCGAGGCCATGGGGGTTTTCCCACGATGGGAGTTGTGACAAGCTCCAAACTGCAGAGAGTCTTCTGCAGGACAATTGAGACCTGTTGTTTGGCTCCAGGCCAATGATTCTGAGCAGGGCTCTAAGGATGGATGGCTGGGTATCCCACCTCGCATTCCAATTGCCTCCTAGCAACAAGTCAGGTTAGATCTCCTGGATCTGTGGGGAGCAACCGAGGACGCTGAGTTGAAATGGACAACCCTGGGGATGGGTCCTAATGTGCTTTTGTGTCTATGGAGACCTTGGAATGAAGCGGTGGCACTGGCGCCCTAAAGGGTTCTCCTAAACAGAGGCTTTGACACAGCTCCAACGTGCAAGTTTCCCATGTGTAGATGAGATGTTTTCTGATCGGTGAGTCAAGAAACAGCTAGAGCTGCTTTTGAAATCCAGTCCTCTGAGGAGAGATGCCTGGAAACCAAAGCAATGGATCTGATTAGTGCCTAGGGGCCTGTTCTTTCCTTTTTACCTCTGGGGACATCTGTCTATGGGTCTGAGTGCAGGTAGGTGCTCAGTTGGGCTCAGATTGCCCCTGTTTTTCCTGGGAAGCCACCACTATTGAGATGGATCAGGGACTTTGGAGGTTTTTCCTATTAGAAGGGTTGTGGCCATTGGAATGGGCACACACAATTCCCTTGGAGAGGGCAAGTACAGTCCTCAGGTTTGGCTCCAGGGGCCTGAGCCTGTAGGTTGTGTAGGCCAGGGCTGTTTGGACAGTTGTCTGAAAACACAAACTCGGCTTATGTTTTGGGTCATAGGTATGGCAGGACTGACCTACAGACCATGAGGAGAACTCTTCGGGATTTGAAAGAAGGGCGAGTGTGAGGCTCCTGCTCAAGTTTTTGTCTCTGGATATCGTGTCACTCATGGTCGTGAAATTGCCGGGTGACTTCATGGGAAATGGAGGAGTCTTACTCTCTGGTGGTTTGGCCCGTCCAAAGAGTTTGGGGTCATTCTGTGGGCTGGAGGAAGTCCGTTTTTGTTGTTGTTGTTGTTGTTATTGTTGTTTTTAACCTCAGGTGTCCCACCAAATGAGGGATTCCAGAGTAGAGCCCTGGGGAGGGGCGACTGGACATTCAGAAATCTGGTTAAACATTGGGGCCTAGGGACATGTCAAGCCCATTATGACATCTAATGGTCCAGCCACTGAGAGGACTTACTAGAGGACAGGACTCATGCTGAGGGCCACAATGCATGTGTATGCACTTGTCGCACTCAAGAATGGGCGGGGCCTCAGGGTGAATGCTGGTTTCTCCTACACTGAACGTTGGACAACGTGCCAAACACAAGGGTTCATGCCATGGGTAAGGAGGAGTTCTGATTTCTGCATCACACTCACCGCTGGGCAGTGATTGGAGATAAGGTCTCGGTTCTGAAGCCTGAAAACTGAGGTAGGAAAGAGATGAAGACCTAAGGCCATGGCGGGTTTTATGTGCTCAATGTGCGGTCAGCTTTCTGGGTGTTTGTCAGGAGGTCCGGGCTCAGGTTGTGTTCGACAGTGCATTAGTGCCCAGGTTAGACTATATAATTTGGGTAAAGTCGAGTGCTGTGTAGGTTTTTCCTCATTTAAGGTGCCTGGGCAGCTCATGAGGCAATCATTTTTTTTCTAGAGGCAGGCAGCGTGCTGCATTGTAGGTCCGGAATTGCCACACTTGAGGGCTTCGGGGCTAGGAGTGTGAGGACGGAAGTCTGAGAAGACAAGCTAGACTTGGGTTTCAGGGACAGGGCACGGCACGTACCCCCTGCCGATCTGAACCAATATCACATGCATCTGAAGTCAGGGCGAGGTCAGCCATTGGCTCTGGTTGGAGTTTCTGTGCATGACGGCCGCTTCATTAAGGGAGCGGAATCTCGAGGCCATTGAGGTTTTCCCACGTTGGGAGTTGTGGGATGCCCCCTTCAAGGATTCCTTCTGCGGGACAATTGAGACCTGTTGGACAGCTCCAGGACATCCGATATGGAATGACTCCAGAGCACCGTTTGTGGATGGATGCCTGGGAAGCCCGCCTCGCATTCCAATTGTCACCTAATAGCAAGACAGTTTAGATCTGATGGCTCTGCCGGAGCAACAGGGGTGGCTGAGTTGAAATGGACTTTCCTGAGGATGGGTCCTAATGTGTTTTTGTATCCATGAGGGCCTTGGAATGGGGCGGTGGCACCGGGACACTGAAGTACTCTGCTAAGCTGTGGACATGGCTCCCATGCACAGGTTTCCTTGTGGAGACGAGATGAGTTCTGATGGGTGCCTCAGGAAAACACCTATGCTCGTATTGGAATCTAGCTTTTGATGACACATGCTTGTAACCCAAAGCACTGGATCCTATTATGGCCTAGGGTCCTGTCTGTTTCAATCTTCTTCTCTGGGGACATCCATCAATGGTATGAGTGGAGGTCGATTATCAGCTGTTGTCAGACATCCCTTGTTTGTTCCGGGTGACCTACACTATTGGGATGGCCTCAGGGACTTTGGAGGTTTCTCCTAATTTGTATGATTTTGGACCATGGAATGGGAAGAATTCCCATGGATTGGTAGGCACAGTCCTAATGTGTGGCTCCAGAAACCCAGCCTGGAGGGAGTGTGGCCCAAGACTTTGAGGACAGAAGTCTGAAAACACAAACTCAGCTTAGGTTTGGGGACGTAGGTATGGCAGGCCCGATCTACAAACCATGAGAAGAACTCTTCAGGATATGAAGAAAGTGCGATTCTGAGGCGCTTGCTCAGGCTTTTGTCTCTGGATTTTGTATCAGCAATGGCCGTGCAATGTCGGGGAGGCCTCATGGGCCATGGACGAATCTTCCTCTCTGAGGATTTGGCCCAATTCCCAATTGCTTGTCGTCAATCTGTGGGATGGGTGTACTCATTTCAGTTTTGTTACCTCAGGTGTCCCACCTAAATTGGAATTCCAAAGCAAAGCCGTGGGGAAGACTGAAGGGACAACCCGAACTATGGTTAAAAATTGGGGCCTAGGGGCATGGCAAGCCCAATATGTTATCTCTTCATCCAGCCACTGACTGGCCTTACTTGAGGACTGGGCTCAGCCTGAGGGTCACAATGTGCATTTGTGACCAAAGTGGCCGGCGAGCATGGGCAGGGCATCATGGGCCACACTGGTTTCAACACAACTGAACGTTGGACAACATGCCAACCACAAGGTTTCTTGCCATGGGGAAGGAGTTCTGATTTCTGCATCACCATCAACCCTGGGCAGTGATTGGAGATAAGGTCTAGGTTCTGAAACCTGAAAACCGAGGTTGGGAAGGGATGACGACCTAAGGCCACGGCGGCTCGATGTGCTCAGTGTGCGGCCAGCTGTCTGGGAGGGGCCAGAGGGGTCCAGGCTCAGCCTGTGTCAGAAAGGGCATTAGTGCCCTGGTCAGCCAATGTATTTGGGGTACAGCCAAGGTCGGTTCAGGTTGATCCTCATTTGGGGTTACTGGGTAGCCCCAGAGGGCAATGTTTTTATTCTGGAGGGCGGGCAGGGTGCTGCATTGTAGTTCTGGATTGCCAAACTGGAGGGCTTGTGGGGCAGTAGTCTGACGACCAAAGTCTGAGAACACAAGCTAGGCTTAGATTACTGGGTGAGGCCATGGCAGGCAGAATGTACAGACCTGAATCGAGATCTCGTGCATCTGAAGTCAGGGCGAGGATCAGACGATCGCTCAGATTGGAGTTTCTGACCCTGATGGCCCCTTCATGAATGGGGTGCACCACGAGGCCATGGGGGTTTTCCCACGATGGGAGTTGTGAGAAGCTCCAAACTGCAGAGAGTCTTCTGCAGGACAATTGAGACCTGTTGTTTGGCTCCAGGTCAATGATTCTGAGCAGGGTTCTAAGGATGGATGGCTGGGTAGCCATCCTCGCATTCCAATTTTCTCCTAGAAACAAGACAGGTTAGATCTCCTGGATCTGTGGGGAGCAACCGAGGACGCTGAGTTGAAATGGATACCTCTGGGGACGTGTCCTAATGTGCTTTTGTGTCTATGGAGACCTTGGAATGAAGCGGTGGCACTGGGGCCCTAAAGGGTTATTTTAAACAGAGGCTTTGACATAGCTCCAACGTGCAAGTTTCCCATGTGTAGATGAGATGTTTTCTGTTGGGTGAGTCAAGAAACAGCTATATGCTGTTTTGATATCCAGGCGTCTGAGGAGAGATTCCTGGAAACCAAATCAATGGATCTGATTAGTGCCTAGGGGCCTGTTCTTTCCTTTTTACCTCTGGGGACATCTGTCTATGGGTCTGAGTGCAGGTAGGTGCTCAGTTGGGCTCAGATTGCCCCTGTTTTTCCTGGGAAGCCACCACTATTGAGATGGATCAGGGACTTTGGAGGTTTATCCTATTCGAAGGGTTGTGGCCATTGGAATGGGCACACACAATTCCCTTGGAGAGGGCAAGTACAGTCCTCAGGTTTGGCTCCAGAGGCCTGAGCCTGTAGGTTGTGTAGGCCAGGGCTGTTTGGACAGTTGTCTGAAAACACAAACTCGGCTTATGTTTCGGTCTTAGGTATTGCAGGACGGACCTACAGATCATGAGGAGAACTCTTCGGGATTTGAAAAAAGGGCGAGTGTGAGGCTCCTGCTCAAGTTTTTGTCTCTGGATATCGTGTCACTCATGGTCGTGGAATTTCTGGGTGACTTCATGGGAAATCGACGAGTCGTACTCTCTGGTGGTTTGGCCCCGTCCAACGAGTTTGGGGTCATTCTGTGGGCTGCAAGAATTCCGTTTTGTTGTTGTTGTTGTTGTTGTTGTTGTTGTTTTCTTTTTTAACCTCAGGTGTCCCACCAAATGAGGGATTCCAGAGTAAAGGCCTGGGGAGGGGCGACTGGACAATCAGAAATCTGGTTAAAAATTGGGGCCTAGGGACATGTCAAGCCCATTATGACATCTAATGGTCCAGCCACTGAGAGGACTTACTAGAGGACAGGACTCATGCTGAGGGTCACAATGCGTATGTATGCCCTCGTCGCACTCAAGAATGGGCGGGGCCTCAGGGTGAATGCTGGTTTCTCCTACACTGAACGTTGGACAACGTGCCAACCACAAGGGTTCTTGCCATGGGTCAGGAAGAGTTCTGATTTCTGCATCAGACACACCGCTGTGCAGTGATTGGAGATAAGCTCTCGGTTCTGAAGCCTGAAAACGGAGGTAGGGAAGAGATGATGACCTAAGGCCATGGCGGTTTTTATGTTCTCAGTGTGCGGTCAGCTTTCTGGGTATTGGTCAGGAGGTCCGGGCTCAGGTTGTGTTCGACAGTGCATTAGTGCCCAGGTTAGACTATCTAATTGGGTAACGTCGAGTGCTGTGTAGGTTTATCCTCATTTAAGCTGCCTGGGCAGCTCCTGATGCAACAATTTTTTTTTCTAGAGGGCAGGCAGAGTGCTGCATAGTGGGTCCGGAATTGCCAAACTTGAGGGCATCGTGGCCAGGAGTGTGAGGACAGAAGTCTGAGACCACAAGCTACACTTGGGCTTCAGGCCGAGGGCAAGGCAGGTACCCCCTGCACATCTGAAACAATATCTCATTCATCTGAAGTCACGGCGAGGATCAGACGTTGGCTCAGGTTGGAGTTTCTGTGCATGACTGCCCGTTCATGAACGGAGAGGAATCTCAAGGTCATGGAGGTTTTCCCACGTTGGGAGTTGTGGGATGCCCCCTTCAAGGATTCTGTATGTGGGACAATTGAGACCTGTTGGGCAGCTCCAAAACATTCCATATGGAATGACTCCACAACACCGTTCGAGGATGGATGCCAGGGAAGCACGCCTCGCATTCCTATTGTCTCCTAGCAACAAGACAGTTGAGAACGGATGGCTATGCGAGAGCAACCGGGGTGGCTGAGTTGAAATGGAATTTCCTGAGCATGGGGCCTAATATGTGTGTGTCTATGAGAACCTTGGAATGGGGTGGTGGCACCGGGACTCTGAGGTATTCTCCTAATATTTTGACATAGGTCCCATGCACAAGTTTCCTCGTGGAGACGAGATTTTTTCTGATGGTGCCTCAGGAAACACCCTATGCTGGTATTGGAATCCAGGTTTTGAGGAGACATCCTGTAAACCAAAGCAATGGATCCTATTATGGCCTAGGGTCCTGTCTGGTTCCATCTCCATCTCTGGGTCATCCATCTATGGTAAGAGTGGAGGTAGATGCTCAGCTGGTGTCAGACTGCCTTTGTTTGTAAAAGAGACGTACATATTGGGTTGGCCTCGGGGACTATGGAGGGTTCTCCTAATTTGTACAATTTTGGACAATGGAATTGGCAGAATTCCCATGCATGGGGTAGGCACAGTCCTAATGTGTGGCTCCAGTGGCCCTAGCTTAAAGGGTGTGTGGCCCAAGACTTTGAGGACAGAAGTCTGAAAACACCAACTCAGCTTAGGTTTGTGGACATAGGTATGGGAGGCCCAATCTACAACCATGAGAAGAACTCTTCAGGATATTTAGAAAGAGCGAGTCTGAGGCTCTTGCTCAGGCTTTGGTCTCTTGATTTTGTGTCTACGATGGCCGTGGAATGTGGGGAGGCCACATGGGCCATGGACGAATCTTCCTCTCTGTGGATTTGGCCCGGTCCCAATTGTTTTTCGTCAATCTGTGGGATGGGAGGTCTCCTTTCAGGTTTGTTACCTCAGGTGTCCCAACCAAAGAGGAATTCCAAAGCAGAGCCCTGGGGAAGAGTGAAGGGACAACCCAAACTATGGTTAAAATTTGGGGCCTAGGGGCATGGCAGGCCCCATATGCTGTCTCTTCATCCAGTCACTGAGAGGCCTTACTTGAGGACTGGGCTTAGGCTGAGGGTCACAATGTGTGTTTGTGACCAATGTGGCTTGCGAGCATGGGCGGGGCCTCATGGGCCACACTGGTTTCAACTACACTGAACTTTGGACAACTTGCCAATCACAAGGTCTCTTGCCATGGGGAAGGATTTCTGATTTCTGCATCATTTTCAACCCTGGGCAGTGGTTGGAGATAAGGTCTAGGTTCAGAAGCCTGAAAACCGCAGTTGGGAAGAGATGATGACCTAAGGCCATGGTGGGTATGATGTGCTCAATGTGCGGTCAGCTACCTGGTTGTTGGTCAGGAGGTTCGGGCTCAGGTTGTGTCAGACAGTGCATCTGTGCCAAGGTTAGACTATATAATTTGGGTACAGTCGAGTGCCGTGTAGGTTGATCCTCATTTGAGGTGCCTGGGCAGCTCATTAGGCAAGATATTTTTTCTAGAGGGCAGGCAGAGTGCTGCA
Source organism: Mustela nivalis (assembly GCF_964662115.1). Taxonomy (NCBI): domain Eukaryota; kingdom Metazoa; phylum Chordata; class Mammalia; order Carnivora; family Mustelidae; genus Mustela; species Mustela nivalis. The sequence goes on from NW_028135522.1 coordinate 148,190, forward strand.
TTGTGGGTCCAGAATTGCCAAACTTGAGGGCTTCTGGGCCAGTAGTGTGAGGACAGAAGTCTGAGAACACAAGCTAGACTTGGGCTTCAGGTCGAGGGTAAGGCAGGTACCCCCTGCACATCTGAACCAATATCTCATGATCTGAGGTCATGGCAAGGATCAGACGTTGGCTCAGGTAGCAGTTTCTGTGCATGACTGTCCCTTCTTGAACGGAAAGGAATCTCAAGGCCATGGAGGTTTTCCCAGGTTGGGAGTTGTGGGATGCCCCCTTCACGGATTCCTTCTGCGGGACAATTGAGACCTGTTGGGCAGCTCCAAAACATCCCATATGGAATGACTCCAGAGCACCGTTGGAGGATGGATGCCAGGGAAGCCCACCTCGCACTCCAATTGTCTCCTAGCAACAAGACAGTTGAGATCGGATGGGTCTGCGGGAGCAACTGGGGTGGCTGAGTTGAAATCAACTTTCCTGAGCATGGGGACTAATATGTGTTTGTGTCCAAGAGGACCTTGGGATGGGGCGGTGCCACCGGGACTCTGAAATATTCTCCTAATATTTTGACATAGGACCCATGCACAAGTTTCCTCGTGGAGATGAGATTTTTCTGATAAGTGCCTCAGGAAACCCCCTTTATGGTATTGGAATCCAGGATTTTGAGGAGACATGCCTGTAAACCAAAGCAATGGATCCGATTATGGCCTAGGGTCCTGTTGGTTCCATCTCCTTCTCTTGGGACATCCATCTATGGTATGAGTGCAGGTAGATGCTCAGCTGGTGTCAGACCGCAGTTGTTTGTCCACAGAGATCTACATATTGGGATGGCTTCGGGGACTTTGGAGGGTTCTCCTAATTTGTACAATTTTGGACAATGGAATGGGCAGAATTCCCATGCATGGGGTAGGCACAGTCCTAATGTGTGGCTCCAGTGGCCCTAACTTAAAGGGTGTGTGGCCCAAGACTTTGAGGACAGAAGTCTGAAAACACCAACTCAGCTTAGGTTTGGGGACGCAGGAATGGCAGGCCCAATCTACAAACCATGAGAAGAACTCTTCAGGATATGAAGAAAGAGCGAGTCTGAGGCGCTTGCTCAGGCTTTGGTCTCTGGATTTTGTGTCAACGATGGTCGTGGAATGAGGGGAGGCCTAATGGGCCATGGACGAATCTTCATCTCTTGGGATTTGGCCTGGTCCCAGTTGTTTTTTGTCAATCTGTGGGATGGGAGGTCTCCTTTCAGGTTTGTAACCTCAGGTGTCCCAACCAAAGAGTAATTCCAAAGCAGAGCCCTGGGGAAGAGTGAAGGGACAACCCAAAATATGGTTAAAATTTGGGGCCTAGGGGCATGGCAGGCCCCATATGCTGTCTCTTCATCCAGCCACTGAGAGGCCTTTCTTGAGGACTGGGTTCAGGCTGAGGGTCACAATGTGTGTTTGTGACCAATGTGGCTCGCGAGCATGGGCAGGGCCTCATTGGCCACACTGGTTTCAACTACGCTGAACTTTGCTCAACATGCCAATCACAAGGTCTCTTGCCATGGGGAAGGAGTTCTGATTTCTGCATCATTTTCAACCCTGGGCAGTGGTTGGAGATAAGGTCTAGGTTCGGAAGCCTGAAACCGCAGTTGGGAAGAGATGATGACCTAAGGCCATGGTGGTTCTGATGTGCTCAGTGTGCGGTCAGCTGCCTGGATGTTGGTCAGGGGGTTCGGGCTCAGGTTGTGTCAGACAGTGCATTTGTGCCCAGGTTAAACTCTACAATTTGGGTACAGTCGAGTACCATGTAGTTTGATCCTCATTTGAGGTGCCTGGGCAGCTCATTAGGCACGATATTTTTTCTAGAGAGCAGGCAGAGTGCTGCATTGTGGGTCCGGAATTGCCAAACGTGAGGGCTTCTGGGCCAGTAGTGTGAGGACAGAAGTCTGAGAACACAAGCTAGACTTGGGCTTCAGGCCGAGGGCAAGGCAGGTACCCCCTGCACATCTGAACCAATATCTCATGCATCTGAAGTCACGGCGAATTCAGTCGTTGGCTCGGGTTGTAGTTTCTGTGCATGACTGCCCCATCATGAACAGAGAGGTATCTCAAGGCCATGGAGGTTTTCCCACGTTGGGAGTTGTGGGATGCCCCCTTCAAGGATTCCTTCTGCGGGACATTTGAGACATGTTGGGCAGCTCCAAAACATCCCATATGGAATGACTCCAGAGCACCGTTCGAGGATGGATGCCAGGAAAGTCCGCCTCGCATTCCAATTGTCTCCTAGCAACAAGACAGTTGAGATCGGATGGCTCTGCGGGAGCAACCGGGGTGGCTGAGTTGAAATGGACTTTCCTGAGCATGGGGCCTAATGTGTGTTTGTGTCCATGAGGACCTTGGAATGGGGCGGTGGCACCGGGACTCTGAAGTATTCTCCTAAATTTTTGACATAGGTCCCATGCACAAGTTTCCTCGTGGAGACGAGATTTTTTCTGATGGGTGCCTCAGGAAACCCCCTATGCTGGTATTGGAATCCAGGATTTTGAGGAGACATGCCTGTAAACCAAAGCAATGGATCCAATTATGGCCTAGGGTCCTTTCTGGTACCATATCCTTCACTGGGGACATCCATCTATAGTATGAGTCGAGGTAGATGCTAAGCTGGTGTCAGACCGCCCTTGTTTGTCCAAAGAGACCTAGATATTGGGATGGCCTCGGGGATTTTGGAGGGTTCTCCTAATTTGTACAATTTTGGACAATGGAATGGGCAGAATTCCCATGCATGAAGTAGGCACAGTCCTAATGTGTGGCTCCAGGGGCCCCAGCTTGGAGGGTGTGTGGCCAGGACTTTGAGGACAGAAGTCTGAAAACACAAACTCAGCTTAGGTTTGGGGACGTAGGTATGGCAGGCCCAATCTACAAACCATGAGAAGAACTCTTCAGGATTTGAAGATAGAGAGAGTCTGAGGCGCTTGCTCAGGCTTTGGTCTCTGGATTTTGTGTCAACGATGGCCGTGGAATGGGGGGAGGCCTCATGGGCAATGGACGAATATTCCTCTCTGTGGATTTGGCCCAGTCCCAATTGTTTTTCGTCAATCTGTGGGTTGGGAGGTCTCCTTTCAGGTTTGTTACCTCAGGTGTCCCAACCAAAGAGGAATTCCAAAGCAGAGCCCTGGGGAAGAGTGAAGGGACAACCCAAACTATGGTTAAAATTTGGGGCCTAGGGGCATGGCAGGCCCCATATGCCGTCTCTTCATCCAGCCACTGAGAGGCCTTACTTGAGGACTGGGTTCAGGCTGAGGGTCACAATGTATGTTTGTGACCAATGTGGCTCGGGAGCATGAGCGGTGCCTCATGGGCCACAGTGGTTTCAACTACACTGAACTTTGGACAACATGCCAATCACAAGGTCTCTTGCCATGGGGAAGGAGTTCTGATTTCTGCATCATTTTCAACCCTGGGCAGTGGTTGGAGATAAGGTCTAGGTTCGGAAGCCTGAAACCGCAGTTGGGAAGAGATGATGACCTAAGGCCATGGTGGTTCTGATGTGCTCAGTGTGCGGTCAGCTGCCTGGATGTTGGTCAGGAGGTTCGGGCTTAGGTTGTGTCAGACAGTGCATTTGTGCCGAGGTTAGACTCTACAATTTGGGTACAGTCGAGTGCCGTGTAGTTTGATCCTCATTTGAGGTGCCTGGGCAGCTCATTAGGCACGATATTTTTTCTAGAGAGCAGGCAGAGTGCTGCATTGTGGGTCCGGAATTGCCAAACTTGAGGGCTTCTGGGCCAGTAGTGTGAGGACAGAAGTCTGAGAACACAAGCTAGACTTGGGCTTCAGGCCAAGGGCAAGGCAGGTACCCCCTGCACATCTGAACCAATATCTCATGCATCTGAAGTCACGGCGATATTCAGTCGTTGGCTCGGGTTGTAGTTTCTGTGCATGACTGCCCCTTCATGAACGGAGAGGATTCTCAAGGCCATGGAGGTTTTCCCACGTTGGGAGTTGTGGAATGCCCCCTTCAAGGATTCCTTCTGCGGGACAATTGAGACCTGTTGGGCAGCTCCAAAAAATCCCATATGGAATGACTCCAGAGCACCGTTCGAGGATGGATGCAAGGGAAGTCCGCCTCGCATTCCAATTGTCTCCTAGCAACAAGACAGTTGAGATCCGATGGCTCTGCGTGAGCAACCGGGATTGCTGAGTTGAAATGGACTTTCCTGAGCATGGGGCCTAATGTGTGTTTGTGTCCATGAGGACCTTGGAATGGGGCGGTGGCACCGGGACTCTGAAGTATTCTCCTAAGATTTTGACATAGGTCCCATGCACAAGTTTCCTCGTGGAGACGACATTTTTTCTGATGGGTGCCTCAGGAAACCCCCTATGCTGGTATTGGAATCCAGGATTTTGAGGAGACATGCCTGTAAATTAAAGCAATGGAACCGATTATGGCCTAGGGTCCTTTCTGGTACCATATCCTTCACTGGGGCATCCATCTATGGTATGAGTGGAGGTAGATGCTCAGCTGGTGTCAGACCGCCCTTGTTTGTCCACTGAGACCTACATATTGGGATCGCCTCGGTTACTTTGGAGGGTTCTCCTAATTTGTACAATTTTGGAAAATGGAATGGGCAGAATTACTATGCATGGGGTAGGTACAATCTTAATGTGTGGCTCCAGGGGCCCCAGCCTAGAGGGTGTGTGGCCCAGGACTTTGAGGACAGAAGTCTGAAAACACAGACTCAGCTTAGGTTAGGGGACGTAGGTATGGCAGGCCCAATCTACAAACCATGAGAAGAACTCTTCATGATATGAAGAAAGAGCGAGTCTGAGGCGCTTGCTCAGGCTTTGGTCTCTGGATTTTGTGTCAACGATGGCCGTGGAATGTGGGGAGACCTCATGGGACATGGACGAATCTTCCTCTGTGGATTTGGACCGATCCCAATTGTTTTTCTTCAATCTGTGGGATGGGAGGTCTCCTTTCAGGTTTGTAACCTCTGGTGTCCCATCCAAAGAGGAATTCCAAAGCAGAGCCCTGGGGAAGAGTGAAGGGACAACCCAAACTATGGTTATAATTTGGGGCCTAGGGTCATGGCAGGCCCCATATGCTGTCTCTTCACCAACCACTGAGAGGCCTTACTTGAAGACTGGGCTCAGCTGAGGGTCACAATGTGTGTTTGTGACCAATGTGGCTCCCGAGCATGGGCGGAGCCTCATGGGCCACACTGGTTTCATCTACACTGAACTTTGGACAATATGCCAATCACAAGGTCTCTTGCCATGGGGAAGGAGTTCTGATTTCTGCATCATTTTCAACCCTGGGCAGTGGTTGGAGATAAGGTCTAGGTTCGGAAGCCTGAAAACCGCAGTTGGGAAGAGATGATGACTTAAGGCCATGGTGGGTCTGATGTGCTCAGTGTGCGGTCAGCTGCCTGGTTGTTGGTCAGAAGGTTCGGGCTCAGGTTGTGTTTGACAGTGCATTATTGCCCAGGTTAGACTATGTAATTTGGGTACAGTCGAGTGCCGTGTATGATGATCCTCATTTGAGGTGCCTGGGCAGCTCATTAGGCAAGATATTTTTTCTAGAGAGCAGGCAGAGTGCTGCATTGTGGGTCCGGAATTGCCAAACGTGAGGGCTTCTGGGCCAGTAGTGTGAGGACAGAAGTCTGAGAACACAAGCTAGACTTGGGAAACAGGCCGAGGGCAAAGCAGGTACCCCATGCACATCTGAGCCAATATTCATGCATCTGAAGTCACGGCGAGGCTCAGACGTTGGCTCAGGTTGAAGTTTCTGTGCATGACTGCCCCTTCATGAACGGAGAGGAATCTCAAGGCCATGGAGGTTTTCCCACGTTGGGAGTTCTGAGATGTCCCCTTCAAGGATTCCTTCTGCAAGACAATTGTGACCTGTTGGGCAGGTCCAGGACATCCCATATGGAATGACTCCAGAGCACCGTTCGAGGATGGATGTTAGGGAAGCCCGCCTCGCATTCAAATTGTCCCCTAGCAACAAGACAGTGGAGATCGGATGGCTCTGCGAGAGCAACCGGGGTGGCTGATTTGAAATGGACAGCTCCTGAGCATGGGGCCTAATGTGTGTTTGTGTCCATGAGGACCTAGGAATGGAGCGGTGGCACCGGGACTCTGAAGTATTCTCTTAAGATTTTGACATAGGTCCAATGCACAAGTTTCCTCGTGGAGACGAGATGTTTTCTGATGGGTGCCTCAGGAAACACCCTATGCTAGTATTGGAATCCAGGATTTTGAGGAGTCATGACTGTAAACCAAAGCAATGGATCCGATTATGACCTAGGGTCCTGTCTGGTACCATATCCTTCTCTGGGGACATCCATCAATGGTATGAGTGGACGTAGATTCTCAGCTGGTGTCAGACCGCCCTTGTTTGTCCACTGAGACCTACATTTTGAGATGGCCTCGGGGACTTTGGAGGGTTCTCCTAATTGGTACAATTTTGGACAATGGAATGGGCAGAATTCCCATGCATGGGGTAGGCACAGTCCTAATGTGTGGCTCCAGTGGCCCCAGCCTGGAGGGTGTGTGGCCCAGGACTTTGAGGACAGAAGTCTGAAAACACAAACTCAGCTTAGGTTTGGGGACGTAGGTATGGCAGGTCCAATCTACAAACCATGAGAAGAAATCTTCAGAATACGAAGAAAGAGCTAGTCTGAGGCGATTGCTCAGGCTTTGGTCTCTGGATTTGTGTCAACGATGGCCGTGGAATGTGGGGAGGCCTCATGGGCCATAGACGAATCTTCCTCGCTGTGGATTTGGATCGGTCCCAATTGTTTTTTGTCAATCTGTGGGATTGGAGGTCTCCTTTCAGGTTTGTTACCTCAGGTGTCCCAACCAGGAGGAATTCCAAACCAGAGCCCTGGGGAAGAGTAAAGGGACAAGCCAAACTATCGTTAAAATTTGGGGCCTAGGGGCATGGCAGGCCCCATATGCTGTCTCTTCACCAGCCACTGAGAGGCCTTACTTGAGGACTGGGCTCAGGCTGAGGGTCACAATGTGTGTTTGTGACCAATGTGGCTTGCGAGCATGGGCGGGGCCTCATGGGCCACACTGGTTTCATCTACACTGAACTTTGGACAACATGCCAATCACAAGGTCTCTTGCCATGGTGAAGGAGTTCTGATTTCTGCATCATTTTCAACCCTGGGCAGTCGTTGGAGATAAGGTCTAGGTTCGGAAGCCTGAAAACCGCAGTTGGGAAGAGATGATGACCTAAGGCCATGGTGGGTCTGATGTGCTCAGTGTGCGGTCAGCTGCCTGGTTGTTAGTCAGGAGTTTCGGGCTCAGGTTGTGTCAGACAGGGAATTAGTGCCTAGGTTAGACTATATAATTTGGATACAGTCGAATGCCGTGTAGGTTGATCATTATTTGAGGTGCCCGTGCAGTTCCTTAGGCAAGATATTTTTTCTAGAGGTCAGGCAGAGTGCTGCATTGTGGGTCCAGAATTGCCAAACGTGAGGTCTTCTGGGCCAGTAGAGTGAGGACAGAAGTCTGAGACCACAAGCTAGACTTGGGCTTCAGGCCGAGGGCAAGGCAGGTACCCCCTGCACATCTGAACCAATATCTCATGCATCTGAAGGCACGGCGAGGATCAGACGTTGGCTCAGGTTGGAGTTTCTGTGCATGACTGCCCCTTCCAGAACGGAGAGGAATCTCAAGGCCATGAAGGTTTTCCCACTTTGGGAGTTGTGGGATGCCCCCTTCAAGGATTCCTTCGCGGGACAATTGAGACCTGTTGGGCAGCTCCAAAACATCCCATATGGAATGACTCCAGAGCACCGTTCGAGGATGGATTCCAGGGAAGCCTGCCTTGCATTCCAATTGTCTCCTTGCAATAAGACAGTTGAGATCGGATGGCTCTGCGGGAGCATCCTGGTTGGCTGAGTTGATATGGACTTTCCTGAGCATTGGGCCTAATGTGTGTTTGTGTCCATGAGGACCTTGGAATGGGTCGGTGGCACTGGGACTCTGAAGTATTCTCCTAAGATTTTGACATAGGTCCCATGCACAAGTTTCCTCGTGGAGACGAGATTTTTTCTGATGGGTGCCTCAGGAAACCCCCTATGCTGGTATTGGAATCCAGGATTTTGAGGAGACATGCCTTTAAACCAAAGCAATGGATCCGAATATGGCCTAGGGTCCTGTCTGGAACCATATCCTTCTCTGGGGACATCTATCTATGTTATAGGTGGAGGTAATGGTCAGCTGGTGTAGGACCGCCCTTGTTTGTCCACAGAGACCTACATATTGGGATGGCCTCGGGGACTTTGGAGGGTTCTCCTAATTTGTACAATTTTGGACAATGGAATGGGCAGAATTCCCATGCATGGGGTAGGGACAGTCCTAATGTGTGGCTCCAGGGGCCCCAGCCTGGAGGGTATGTGGCCCAGGACTTTGAGGACAGAAGTCTGAAAACACAAACTCAGCTTAGGTTGGGGGACGTAGGTATGGCAGGCCCAATCTACAAACCATGAGAAGAACTCTTCAGGATACGAAGAAACAGCGAGTCTTAGGCGCTTGCTCAGGCTTTGGTCTCTGGATTTTGGGTCAACGATGGCCGTGGATTAAGGGGAGGCCTCATGGGCAATGGACGAATCTTCCTCTCTGTGGATTTGGCCCGGTCCCAATTGTTTTTCGTCAATCTGTGGGATGGGAGGTCTCCTTTCAGGTTTGTAACCTCAGGTGTCCCAACCAAAGAGGAATTCCAAAGCAGAGCCCTTGGGAAGTGTGAAGGGTCAACCCAAACTATGGTTAAAATTTGGGTCCTAGGGGCATGGCAGGCCCCATATACTGTCTCTTTATCCAGCCTCTGAGAGGCCTTACTTGAGGACGGGAATCACGCAGAGGGTCACAATGTGTGTTTGTGACCAATGTGGCCCGCGAGAAGGGGCCGGGCCTCATGGGCCACCCTGGTTTCAACTACACTGAACTTTGGACAGCATGCCAATCACAAGGTCTCTTGCCATGGGGAAGGAGTTTTGATTTCTGCATCATTTTCAACCCTGGGCAGTGGTTGGAGATAAGGTCTAGGTTCGGAAGCCTGAAAACCGCAGTTGGGAAGAGATGATGACCTAAGGCCATGGTGGGTCTGATGTGCTCAGTGTGCGGTCAGCTGCCTGGTTGTTGGTCAGGAGGTTCGGGCTCAGGTTGTGTCAGACAGTGCATTATTGCCCAGGTTAGACTATGTAATTTGGGTACAGTCGAGTGCCGTGTATGATGATCCTCATTTGAGGTGCCTGGGCAGCTCATTAGGCATATATTTTTTCTAGAGGGCAGGCAGAGTGCTGCAATGTGGGTCCGGAATTGCCAAACTTGAGGGCTTCCGGGCCAGTAGTGTGAGGACAGAAGTCTGAGAACACAAGCTAGACTTGGGCTTCAGGCCGAGGGCAAGGCAGGTACCCCCTGCACATCTGAACCAATATCTCATGCATCTGAAGTCACGGCGAATTCAGTCGTTGGCTCGGGTTGTAGTTTCTGTGCATGACTGCCCCTTCATGAACGGAGAGGAATCCCAAGGCCATGGAGGTTTTCCCACGTTGGGAGTTGTGGGATGTTCCCTTCAAGGATTCCTTCTGCGGGACAATTGAGACCTTTTGGGCGGCTCCAAAACATCCCATATGGAATGTATCCAGAGCACCGTTCAAGGATGGATGCCAGGGAAGCCCGCCTCGCATTCCAATTGTCTCCTAGTACAAGACAGTGGAGATCGGATGGCTCTGCGGGAACAACCGGGGTGGCTGAGTTGAAATGGACTTTCCTGAGCATGGAGCCTAATGTGTGTTTGTGTCCATGAGGATCTAGGAATGGAACGGTGGCACCGGGACTCTGAAGTATTCTCCTAAGATTTTGACATAGGTCCCATGCACAAGTTTCCTCGTGGAGACGAGATGTTTTCTGATGGGTGCCTCAGGAAACCCCCTATGCTGGTATTGGAAACCAGGATTTTGAGGAATCATGACTGTAAACCAAAGCAATGGATCCGATTATGGCCTAGGGTCCTGTGTTGTACCATATCCTTCTCTAGGGACATCCATCTATGGTATGAGTGGACGTAGATACTCAGCTGGTGTCAGACCGCCCTTGTTGTCCACTGAGACCTACATATTTGGATGGCCTCGGGGACATTAGAGGGTTCTCCTCATTGGTACAATTTTGGACAATGGAATGGGCAGAATTCCCATGCATGGGGTAGGCACATTCCTAATGTTTGGCTCCACGGGCCCCAGCCTGGAGGGTTTGTGGCCCAGGACTTTGAGGACAGAATTCTGAAAACACAAACTCAGCTTAGGTTTGGGGACTTAGGTATGGCTGGCCCAATCTACAAACCATGATAAGAAATCTTCAGAATACAAAGAAAGAGCGAGTCTGAGGCGATTGCTCAGGCTTTGGTCTCTGGATTATGTGTCAACGATGGCCGTGGAATGTGGGGAGGCCTCATGGGCCATGGACGAATCTTCCTCTCTGTGGATTTGGAACGGTCCCAATTGTTTTTCGTCAATCTGTGGGATGGGAGGTCTCCTTTCAGGTTTGTTACCTCAGGTGTCCCAACCAGGAGGAATTCCAAAGCAGAGCCCTGGGGAAGAGTGAATGGACAACCCAAACTATGGTTAAAATTTGGGGCCTAGGGGCATGGCAGGCCCCATATGCTGTCTCTTCATCCAGCCACTGAGAGGCCTTACTTGAGGACTGGGCTCAGGCTGAGGGTCACAATGTGTGTTTGTGACCAATGTGGCCTGCGAGAAGGGGCCGGGCCTCATGGGCCACACTGGTTTAAACTACACTGAACTTTGGACAACATACCAATCACAAGGTCTCTTGCCATGGGGAAGGAGTTCTGATTTCTGCATCATTTTCAACCATTGGCAGTGTTTGGAGAAAAGGTCTAGGTTCAGAAGCCTGAAAACCGCAGTTGGGAAGAGATGATGACCTAAGGCCATGGTGGGTCTGATGTGCTCAGTGTGCGGTCAGCTGCCTGGTTGTTGTTCAGGAGGTTCGGGCTCAGGTTGTGTCAGACAGTGCATTAGTGACCAGGTTACACTATATAATTTGGGTACAGTCGAGTGCCGTTTAGGTTGATCCTCATTTGAGGAGCCTGGGCAGCTCATTAGGCAAGATATTTTTTCTAGAGGGCAGGCAGAGTGCTGCATTGTGGGCCCGGAATTGCCAAACTTGAGGTCTTCTGGTTCAGTAGTGTGAGGACAAAAGTCTGAGAACACAAGCTAGACCTGGGCTTCAGGCCGAGGGCAAGGCAGGTACCCCCTGCACATCTGAACCAATATCTCATGCATCTGAAGTCACGGCGAGGCTCAGACGTTGGCTCAGGTTGAAGTTTCTGTGCATGACTGCCCCTTCAAGAACGGAGAGGAATCCCAAGGCCATGGAGGTTTTCCCACGTTGGGAGTTGTGGGATGCCCCCTTCAAGGATTCCTTCTGCGGCACAATTGAGACCTGTTGGGCAGCTCCAAAACATCCCATATGGAATGACTCCAGAGCACCGTTGGAGGTTGGATGCCATGGAAGCCCGCCTCACATTCCAATTGTCTCCTAGCAACAAGACAGTGGAGATAGGATGGCTCTGCGGGAGCAACCGGGGTGGCTGAGTTGAAATGGACTTTCCTGAGCATGGGGCCTAATGTGTGTTTGTGTCCATGAGGACCTTGGAATGGGGCAGTGAAACCGGGACTCTGAAGTATTCTCCTAAGGTTTTGACATAGGTTCCATGCACAACTTTCCTCATGGAGATGAGATGTTTTCTGATGGGTGCCTCAGGAAACCCCCTATGCTGGTATTGGAATCCAGGATTTTGGAGGAGACATGCCTGTAAACCAAAGCAATGGATCCGATTATGGCCTAGGGTCCTGTCAGGTTCCATCTCCTTCTTTGGGGACATCCATCTATGTTTTGAGTGGAGCTAGTTGCTCAGCTGGTGTCAGACCGCCCTTGTTTGTCCAAAGAGACCTACATATTGGGATGGCCTTGGGGACTTTGGAGGGATCTCCTAATTTGTAAATTTTGGATTATGGAATGGGCAGAATTCCCATGCATGAAGTAGGCACAGTCCTAATGTGTCGCTCCAGGGGCCCCAGGCTGGAGTGTGTGTGGCACAGGACTCTGAGGACAGAAGTCGGAAAACACAGAATCAGCTTAGGTTTGGGGACGTAGGTATGGCATGCCCAATCTACAAGCCATGAGAAGAACTCTTCAGGATATGAAGAAAGAGCGAGTCGGAGGCGCTTGCTCAGGCTTTGGTCTCTGGATTTGTGTCAACGATGGCCGTGGAATGTGGGGAAGCCTCATGGGCCATGGACGAAACTTCCTCTCTTGGGATTTGGCCCGGCCCCAATTGTTTTCGTCAATCTGTGGGACGGGAGGTCTCCTTTCAGGTTTGTTACCTCAGGTGTCCCAACCAAAGAGGAATTGCAAAGCAGAGCCCTGGGGAAGATTGAAGGGACAACCCAAACTATGGTTAAAATTTGGGGCCTAGGGGCATGGCAGGCCCCATATGCTGTCTCTTCATCCAGCCACTGAGAGGCCTTACTTGAGGACTGGGCTCAGGCTGAGGGTCACAATGTGTGTTTGTGACCAATGTGTCCCGTGAGCATGGGCGGGGCCTCATGGGCCACACTGGTTTCAACTACACTGAACTTTGGACAACATGCCAATCACAAGGTCTCTTGCCATGGGGAAGGAGTTCTGATTTCTGCATCATTTTCAACCATAGGCAGTGGTTGGAGAAAAGGTCTAGGTTCGGAAGCCTGAAAACCGCAGTTGGGAATAGATGATGACCTAAGGCCATGGTGGGTGTGATGTGCTCAGTGTGCGGTCAGCTGCCTGGTTGTTGGTCAGGAGGTTCGGGCTCAGGTTGTGTCAGACAGTGCATTAGTGCCCAGGTTATACTATATAATTTGGGTACAGTGGAGTGCCCGGTAGGTTGATCCTCATTTGAGGTGCCTGGGCAGCTCATTAGGCAAGATATTTTTTCTAGAGGGCAGGCAGAGTGCTGCATTGTGGGTCCGGAATTCCAAACGTGAGCGCTTCTGGGCCAGTAGTGTGAGGACAGAATTCTGAGAACACAAGCTAGACTTGGGCGTCACCGAGGGCAAGGCAGGTACCCCCTGCACATCTGAACCCATATCTCATGCATCTGAAGTCACGGCAAGGATCAGACGTTGACTCAGGTTGTAGTTTCTGTGAATGACTGCCCTTCATGAACGGAAAGGAATCTCAAGGCCATGCAGGTTTTCCCTCATTGGGAGTTGTGGGATGCCCCCTTCAAGGATTCCTTCTGCGGGACAATTGAGACCTGTTGGGCAGCTCCAAAACATCCCATATGGAATGACTCCAGAGCACTCTTTGAGGATGGATGCCAGGGAAGCCCGCCTCGCATTCCAATTGTCTCCTAGCTACAAGACAGTGGAGATCGGATGTCTCTGCGGGAGCAACCAGGGTGGCTGATTTGAAATGGACAGCTCCTGAGCATGGGGCCTAATGTGTGGTTGTGTCCATTAGGTCCTTGGAATGGGGCAGTGGCACCGGGACTCTGAAGTATTCTCCTAAGATTTTGACATAGGTCCCATGCACAAGTTTCCTCGTGGAGACGAGGTGTTTTCTGATGGGTGCCTCAGGAAACCCCCTATGCTGGTATTGGAATCCAGGATTTTTAGGAGACATGCCTGTAAACCAAAGCAATGGATCCGATTATGGCAGGGTCCTGTCTGGTTCCATGTCCTTCTCTGGGGACATCCATCTATGGTATGATTGGAGGTAGATGCTCAGCTGGTGTCAGACCGCCCTTGTTGTCCAAAGAGACCTACATATTGGGATGGCCTCGGGTACTTTGGAGGGATCTCCTAATTTGTACAATTTTGTACAATGCAATGGGCAGAATTCCCATGCATGAAGTAGGCACAGTCCTAATGTGTGGCTCCAGGGGCCCCAGCCTTGAGGGTGTGTGGCCCAGGACTTTGAGGACAGAAGTCGGAAAACACAGAATCAGCTTAGGTTTGGGGACGTAGGTATGGCAGGCCCAATCTACAAGCCATGAGAAGAACTCTTCAGGATATGAAGAAAGAGCGAGTCTGAGGCGCTTGCTCAGGCTTTGGTCTCTGGATTTTGTGTCAACGATGGCCGTGGAATGTGGGGAAGTCTCATGGGCCATGGACGAAACTTCCTCTCTTGGGATTTGGCACGGTCCCAATTGCTTTTCTTCAATCTGTGGGATGGGAGGACTCCTCTCAGGTTTGTTACCTCAGGGTCCCAACCAAAGAAGAATTCCAAAGCAGAGCCCTGGGGAAGAGTGAGGGGACAACCAAAACTATGGTTAAAATTTGGGGCCTAGGGGCATGGAAGGCCCCATATGCCAATCACAAGGTCTCTTGCCATGGGGAAGGAGTTCTGATTTCTGCATCCTTTTCAACCCTGGGCAGTGGTTGGAGATAAGGTCTAGGTACGGAAGTCAGAAAACCGCATTTGGGAAGAGATGTGACCTAAGGCCATGGTGGGTCTGATGTGCTCAGTGTGCGGTCAGGTGCCTAGTTGTTGGTCAGGAGGTTCGGGCTCAGGTTGTGTCAGACAGTGCATTAGTGCCCAGGTTAGACTATATAATTTGGGTACAGTCGAGTGTCGTGTAGGTTGATCCTTATTTGAGGTGCCCGGGCAGTTCATTAGGCAAGATATTTTTTCTATAGGGCAGGCAGAGTGCTGCATTGTGGGTCCGGAATTGCCAAACGTGAGGGCTTCTGGGCTAGGAGTGTGAGGACAGAAGTCTGAGAACACAACCTAAACTTGGGCTTCAGGCCGAGGGAACTGCAGGTGTCCCCTGCAGATCTGAACCAATATCTCAAGCATATGAAGTCACGGCGAGGAACAGACGTTGTCTCCGGTTGGAGTTTTTGTGCATGACTGCCCCTTTCTGAACGAAGCGGAGTCTCAAGGCTCTTAACGTTTTCCCACGTTGGGAGTAGTGGGATGCCCCCTTCAAGGATTCCTTATTCGGGACATTTGAGACTTGTTGGGCAGCTCCAGGACATTTCCTATGGAATGACTCCAGAGCATTGTTCTAAGATGGATGCCAGGGAAGATCGCCTCGCATTTCAATTGTCTCCTAACAACAAGACAGTTGAGATCTGATGGCTCTGCGGGAGACACCGGGGAGGCTGAGTTGAAATGGACTTTCCCGAGGTAAGTTCCTAAAGTGTGTTTGTGTCCATGGGAACCTTGGAATGGGGCGGTGGCACCGGGACCCTGAAGTATTCTCCTAAACTTTTGACATAGCTCCCATGCTCAAGTTTCCTTGTGCAGATGAGGTTTGTTCTGATGGGTGCCTCAGGAAACCCCCTATGCTTGTATTGGAATTCAGGCTTTTGAGGAGACATGCCTGTAAACCAAAGCTTGGATCTGATTATGGCCTAGGGTCATGTCTGGTTCCATCTTCTTCTCTAGGGACATCCATCTATGTCATGTGTGGAGATAGATTCTCAGCTGGTGTCAGACCGCCCTTGTTTGTCCCGGGAGACCTACACTCTTGGGATGGCCTCGGGGACTTTGCAGGGTTCTCCTAATATGTAGATATTGAACAATGGAATGGGCAGAATTTCCATGCATGGGGTAAGCACAGTCCTAATGTGTGGCTCCAGGGGCCCCATCCTGGAGGGTGTGTGGCCCTGGAATTTGAGGACAGAAGTCTGAAAACACAAACTCAGCTTAGGTTTGGGGACGTAGGTATGGCAGGCCCAATCTACAAACCATGAGAATAAAACTTCAGGATATGAAGAAAGAGCGAGTCTGAGGCGCTTGCTCAGGCTTTGTTCTCTGGATTTTGTATCAACGATGACCGTGGAATGTGGCGAGGCCTCATGGGTCATGGACGAATCTTCCTCTCTGTGGATATGGCCCGGTCCCAATGGTTTTTCGTCAATCTGTGGGATGGGAGGTCTCCTTTCAGGTTTGATACCTCAGGTGCCCCAAACAAAGAGGAATTCCAAAGCAGAGCCCTGGGGAAGAGTGAAGGGACTAGACAATTGAGATCTGATGGCTCTGCGGGAGAAACCGGGGTGGCTGAGTTGAAATGGACTTTCTTGAGGATGGGGCCTAATGTGTGTTTGTGTCCATGAGGGCCTTGGAATGGAGGCTAGCCTGGAGGTTGTGTGAGTCCAGGCTGTGGGCACAGATGTCTGGAAACACAAACTCAGCTTATGAGTGGCGCCTAGTGTATGGCAGGCCGGATGTATAGCCCAAGAGGGAGCTCCTGGGCCTCTGAACCAAGGGCGAGTGGGAGGCGTTCCTTCAGGCTTTTGTCTCTGGATGTTGTGTCCGGGATAGCCGTGGATTGGACGGGTGGCCTCAGGGACTATGGACGAGTATCCCTGTCTGGGGATTTGTCCCAGCTCCCAAGAGTTTGGGGTCATTTTGTGTGAAGGGTGGAGTCGTGTTGTCTGGCTCATGTGTCTCTCCAAGAAAGGGATTCGAGAGCAGATCCCGCGGTACGGGCGGGGTGACTGGAAAACTCAAACACTGGTGAGGATTGGGTGCATAGCGGCCTGGCAAGCCCCATATGTGGGCTCTTGGTCCAGGCCCTGACAGGCCTTTCTTTGACATGGGGCTCATGCTGAGGGTCACAGTGTGAATTTGTGCTGCTGCACCCACGGTTGGGCGTGGAATCATGGGACATGAAGGTTTCTCTCACCCTGAAGGTGTGATTCCATGCCAAGAGCAAGCTTTACAGCCATGGGGAAGGAGGAGTTCTCTTTTGTGCTTGCGATACCCAGCTGTGTGGAGAATTGATATAATGTCTAGGTTCAGATATCTGAAAACCAAGGTTAGGAAGAGGTGACAGCATAAGACCATGGCGTGACCGAAGTGCTGGGTGTGCGGCCAGCTGTCTCCTTGTCTGTCTGGACGTGTGGCTTCAGGCTGTGTCAGATGGAACTTAAGTGCCCAGAGCAGCCTATCCAGTTCGGGGCACGTCAAGGCCCGAGCAGGTTGATCCTCATCTGGGTTTTCTGGGGAACCCCACAGGGAAACGTTGTTCTTCCGTTGGGCAGACACTGGCTGGGATGTGGTTCTGGAGTTCCTAGTCCGGAGGGCTTGTTTGCCAGGAGTGTGAGGAAGGAAGTCTGAAAACACAAGCTAGCCTGAGGTTTGGGACCGAGGGCAGAGCAGGCCCACTCTGCAGAGGCTGTATCGAGATCTCCTGCACTGAGGTCATGTCAACTATGAGACGTGCCTCAGGCTACAGTTTTTGTCCAGCATGGCCTCTTCCTTAAGGGTGTGGGGGCTCCATGACGCCAGGGAGGTTTGCCTACGATGGGATTTGTGAACTACTCCAAACCTCAAGGTTTCCTTCTGCACGACTGTCGAGTCCTATTGGATGGTTCCAGGAGGTCCCATATGGGAAGACTCGAGAGCAGGTGTCTAAGCATGGATGCCTGGGAATGCCACCTCATATTCCCACTCTTTAGTCAGGACAAGTCAGGCTCAATCTGCGGGCTCCTGGGTGAGCTACCCAGAGGGGAGAGTTGAAATGGACTCTCCTGAAGATGAGTCCTACTGTGGGTTGGTGGCCTGGGAGACCTTGGAATGTGGAGGTGGCTCAGGGACTCTGCAGGATTCTCCAACCTGAGGTGTTTGACACGGCTCCAACAAGGAAGCTTCCCATGTGGAGTCGAGAGGAGTTTTGTTCAGTGCCTCAGGAAAGCCCCATATACTGTTCTTCGAACCAAAGCCTCTGAGGAGTGACACCTGGACACCAAAGCAAGAGTTGAGATTAGGGCCTAAGGGCCTGGCCGGCTCAACCTTCTATCTCTGTTGACATCTGTGTGCATGCATTCATGGATGTAGCTGCTCAGCTTGTGTCCGAATGCCCCTGTGTGTCCAGAGAGGCTCCCAGTAGTGGGATGTCCTCGGGGGCCTTGAGATTTCTCATATTCTGGAGGTGTGTGGCCAAAGGAATGGACACAGTTTCCCAGTAGAGAGAAGGCACGGTCCTGTGGTATGGCTCCAGGGGACCCAGCCTAGTGGCTGTGTTTGCCCGGGCTGTGGGGACAGATGTCTGAAAAAGCAAACTTGGCTCAGCTAGAGGCCAAGGTAATGGCAGGCCTGATCTCCAGTCCGTGAGGGGAGATCCTCTGGATATCAAAGGAGGGCAAGTGGGAGGCAGTCGCTCAGGCTTTTGTCTCTGGGTGCTGCGTTCACAGTGGCCGTTCAGGGTAGGGGTTGCTTCAGGGGCCGAGGAAGAGCCTTCCTCTCGGGGGATTGTCCAAGCTCCCAAGTGTTTCGGTTCAATCTGTAGGAAGGGAAGAGTACTGTTTTCTGCCACAGGGGACCCCCCAGGAGAGGGACTCTAGAGCACAGCAGTGGCCTCCCTCAACTGGAATACACACCATCTAGTTAGTCCTGGGTGCCTATGGGCATGGCAAGCCACATATGCGGGCTCTTGGTCCAGTCACTGAGAGGCGTTACTTGAATAAGGTACTCATGCTGAGGGTCACCATGTGTGTTTGTGCCCAAGGCGGCCCTCACGCATGGGCGTGGCCTCATGGGTCATGCCGTTTTCTCCTACACTGAATGTTTGACTCACTGCCAGCAGCAAGGTTTCTTGCCATGGGGAAGGAGGGGTTCTGACTTGTGCATCAGGTTCATCCGTGTGCAGGAATTGGAGATAAGGTCCAGGTTCCGATGACTGAAAACCCAGATTGGGAATGGATGGTGGCCTAAGGCAGTGGCTGGTCCAATGTGCTGGGTGTGCAGCCAGCTGTGTCGGTGTCTGTTGGAAGGTCTGGGCTCAGGCAATTTGCGACAGAGCATCAGTGTTTAAGGTAGCCTATGCAATTGGGGTGTTGCCGAGGGCCAAGCAGTTTGATCCTCATTTGGGATCTCTGGGCAGCACCATAGACAATGTTTTTCTCCTGGGAGGCAGGCAGAGTGCTTCATTGTGGCCCCAGAATTCCCAGTAGGGAGGGTGTGTGGGCCAGGAGTGTGAGGACGGAAGTCTGAAAACACCAGCTAGGGTGAGGATTGGATCCAAGGGCAGAGCAGGCCCACTCTGCGGAGGCTGAATCGAAATCTCCTGCATCTGAAGTCAGGCTGAGGATCAGACGTTGGCTGAGGCTGGAGTATGTGTCCATGATGGCACCTTCATGAAGCGGGGGCCTCATGAGGCCAAGGAAGTTTTCCCACGCTGAGTTTGGAGGTTGCCCCAAACCACAAGGTTTCTTCTGCGGGATATTCGTGTCCTGTTGCATGGCTCCAGGACATACCCTACGGAAGGACTGTAGAGCAGGGTTCGAAGGATGGATCCCTGTACAGCATGCCTCGGTTTCCCATTGACCATGAGCGACAAGATATGTTTGATCTCCTGCCTCTGGGGCATGCTACCCAGTGGGCTGAGTTGAAATGGCCTCTCCCGAGGATGGGTTATAATGTGCGTTTGGGTCCATGAAGACCTTGTAATGTGCTGGTTGTTCAGTGGCCCTGCGGAACTCTCCTACCTGAAGGGTTTGATACATCCCCAGTAAGAAAGCTCCCCATGTGGAGACAAGAGAGGTTTTGTTTGGTGCCTCAGAAAAGCCCCTAGTGCTGGTCTACGAAAACAGTCCTCTGAGGACGGACACATGGAAACCAAAGCTAAGGTTCATATTAGGGCCTGGGGGCCTGTCCATTTCAAACTTCTGTCTCTGGGGACAATATCTGAGAGTCTAAGTGGAGATAGTTGCACCGCTCGTGTCAGAGAGCCCCTCTTAGTCCAGGGTGGCCTACACTATTGATGGCCTCAGGGGCCTTGGGGCTTTTCCCTAACCTGTGGGGTTGTGGTCAATGGATTGGGTACACTTTCCTTGGAGAGGGCAGGCACAATCTTTCGCTGTGGCACCAGAAGTCCTAGCCTGTAGGTTGTGTGGGACCAGGCTGTGGACACAGAAGTCTGAAAATACAAACTCAGCTCATGAGTGGCGCCTAGGGTATGGCAGACCGGATGTACAGCCCGAGAGGGAGCTCCTGGGCCTCTGAAAAAAGGGCGAGTGGGAGGCGTTCCTTCAGGCTTTTGTCTCTGGATGTTGTGTCCGGGATAGCCGTGGATAGGAGGGGTGGCCTCAGGGACTGTGGACGAGTATCTCTCTCTGGGGATTTGTCCCAGATCCCAAGAGTTTGGGGTCATTTTCTGGTAAGGGTGGAGTCGTGTTTTCTGGCTCATGTGTCTCTCCAAGAAAGGGATTCCAGACCAGAGACCCAGGTATGGGCTGGGCGACTGGTAAAATCAATCACTGGTGAGGATTGGGTGCATAGGTGCTTGGCAAGTCAATATGCGGGCTCTTGGTCCAGGCCCTGACAGGCCTTTCTTTGACATGGGGCTCATGCTGAGGGTCACTGTTTGAATTTGTGCCCAAGCAGCACTCACGTTTGGGCGTGGCATCAGTGGCCATGAAGGTTTCTCCCACCCTGAAGGTGTGACTCCATGCCAAGAGCAAGCTTTATAGCCATGGGGAAGGAAGAGTTCTGTTTTTTGCATGCGATACCCAGCTGTATGGAGAATTGATATAATATCTAGGTTCAGATATCTGAAAACCAAGGTTAGGAAGAGTTGACGGCATATGACCATGGCGTGTCCGAGTGCGGGGTGTGCGGCCAGCTGTCTCCTTGTCTGTCTGGACGTCTGGCTTCAGGCTGTGTCAGACAGAGCATGAGTGCCCAGTGCAGCCTATCCAGTTCGGGTACCGTTGAGGCCCGAGTAGGTTGATCCTCATCTGGGTTTTCTGGATAGCCCCACAAGGAAACGTTTTTCTTCCGTTGGGTGGACACTGGGCCTGGTTGTGGTTCTGGAGTTCCTAGTCCGGAGGGCTTGTTTGCCAGGAGTGTGAGGAAGGAAGTCTGAAAAAACAAGCTAGCGTGAGGTTTGGGATCGAAGGCATGGCAGGCCCACTCTGCAGAGGCTGAATCGAGATCTCCTGCTCTGAGGTCATGTCAACTATGAGACGAGCCTAAGGCTAGAGTTTTTGTCCAGCATGGCCTCTTCCTGAAGGGTGTGGGGGCGTCATGAGGCCAGGGAGGTTTGCCTACGATGAGATTTGTGAACTACTCCAAACCTCAAGGTTTCCTTCTGCACGAATGTCGAGTCCTATTGGATGGTTCCAGGAGGCCCCATATGGAAAGACTCGAGAGCAGGTGTCTAAGCATGGATGCCTGGGAACGCCACCTCATATTCCCCCTCTTTAGTCAGGACAAGGCCGGCTCAATCTGTGGCCTCCTGGGTGAGCTACCCATAAGGGAGAGTTGAAATGGACTCTCCTGAAGATGAGTCCTACTGTGGGTTGGTGGCCTGGGAGACCTTGGAATGTGGAGGTGGCTCAGGGACTCTGCAGGATTCTCCAACCTGAGGTGTTTGACACGGCTTCAACAAGGAAGCTTCCCATGTGGAGTCGAGAGGAGTTCTGTTCAGTGCCTCAGGAAAGCCCCATATCCTGTTCTTCGAACCAAAGCCTCTGAGGAGTGACACCTGGAAACCAAAGCAAGAGTTGAGATTAGGGCCTAAGGGCCTGGCCGGCTCAACCTTCTATCTCTGTTGACATCTGTGTGCATGCTTTCGTGGAGGTAGCTGCTCAGCTTGTGTCCGAATGCCCCTGTGTGTCCAGGGAGGCTCCCAGTAGTGGGATGTCCTTGAGGTTTCTCATATTCTGGAGTTGTGTGGCCAAAGGAATGGACACAGTTTTCCAGGAGAGAGCAGGCACGGTCATATGGTATGGCTCCAGAGGACCCAGCCTAGAGGCTGTGTTTGCCCGGGCTGTGGGGACAGATGTCTGAAAAAGCAAACTTGGCTCAGCTAGGGGCCAAGGTAATGGCAGGCCTGATCTCCAGTCCGTGAGGGGAGATCCTCTGGATATCAAAGGAGGGCAAGTGGGATGCATTCTCTCAGGATTTGTCTCTGGGTGTTGCGTTCACAGTGGCCGTTCAGGGTAGGGGTTGCTTCAGGGGCCGAGGAAGAGCCTTCCTCTCGGGGGATTGTCCAAGCTCCCAAGTGTTTTGGTTCATTCTGTGGGAAGGAAAGAGTACTGTATTCTGCCACAGGGGACCCCCCAGGAGAGGGACTCTAGAGCACAGCAGTGGCTTCCCTCAACTGGAATACACACCATCTAGTTAGTCCTGGGTTTTTATGGGCATGGCAAGCCACATATGCGGGCTCTTGGTCCAGTCACTGAGAGGCGTTACTTGAATAAGGTACTCATGCTGAGGGTCACCATGTGTGTTTGTGCCCAAGGCGGCCCTCACCCATGGGCGTGGCCTCATGGGTCATGCCGTTTTCTCCTACATTAAATGTTTGACTCACTGCCAGCAGCAAGGTTTCTTGCCATGGGGAAGGAGGGGTTCTGACTTGTGCATCAGGTTCCCCCGTGTGCAGGAATTGGAGATAAGGTCCAGGTTCCGATGACTGAAAACCCAGGTTGGGAATGGATGGTGGCCTAAGGCAGTGGCTGGTCCAATGTGCTGGGTGTGCAGCCAGCTGTGTCGGTGTCTGTTGGAAGGTCTGGGCTCAGGCAATTTGCGACAGAGCATCAGTGTTTAAGGTAGCCTATGCAATTGGGGTGTTGCCGATGGCCAAGCTGTTTGGTCCTCATTTGGGGTTCTGGGCAGCACCATAGACAATGTTTTTCTCCTGGAAGGCAGGCAGAGTGCTTCATTGTGGCCCCAGAATTTCCAGGAGGGTGGGTTTGTGGGCCCAGAATGTGAGGACAGAAGTCTGAAAACACAAGCTAGGGTGAGGAATGGAGCCAAGGGCAGAGCAGGCCCACTCTGCAGAGGCTGAATCAAAATCTCCTGCATCTGAAGTCAGGCTGAGGATCAGACGTTGGCTGAGGCTGGAGTTTTTGGCCATGATGGCACCTTCATGAAGCGGGGGCCTCATGAGGCCAAGAAAGTTTTCCCACGCTGAGTTTGGAGGTTACCCCAACC
The DNA here is from genome assembly GCF_964662115.1 of Mustela nivalis. Taxonomy (NCBI): domain Eukaryota; kingdom Metazoa; phylum Chordata; class Mammalia; order Carnivora; family Mustelidae; genus Mustela; species Mustela nivalis. The sequence goes on from NW_028135522.1 coordinate 171,125, forward strand.
ACAAGGTTTCCTTCTGCGGGACATTCGAGTCCTGTTGCATGGCTCCAGGACATAGGATACGGAAGGACTGTAGAGCAGGGTTCGAAGGATGGATCCCTGTACAGCATGCCTCGCATTCCCATTGGCCATTAGCCACAAGATATGTTTGATCTCCTGCCTCTGGGGCACGCTACCCAGGGGGCTGAGTTGAAATGGCCTCTCCTGAGGATGCGTCATAATGTGCGTTTGAGTCCATGGAGACCTTGGAATGTGCTGGTTGTTCTGTGGCCCTGCGGAACTCTCCTACCTGAAGGGTTTGATACATCCCCAGTAAGTAAGCTTCCCATGAGAAGACAAGAGAGGTTTGGTTTGGTGCCTCAGAAAAGCTCCGTGTGCTGGTCTACGAAAACAGTCTTCTGAGGACGGACACATGGAAACCAAAGCTAAAGTTCAGATTAGGGCCTGGGGCCTGTCCATTTCAACCTTCTGTCTCTGGGGACACTGTCTGAGAGTCTAAGTGGAGATAGATGCTCCGCTGGTGTCAGAGAGCCCTTCTTAGTCCAGGGTGGCCTACACTATTGATGGCCTCAGGGGCCTTGGAGCTTTTCCCTAACCTGTAGGGTTGTGGTCAATGGATTGGGCACAATTTCCTTGGAGAGGGAAGGCACAATCTTTCGCTGTGTCTCCAGAGGCCCTAGCCTGGAGGTTTTGTGGGTCCAGGCTGTGGGCACAAAAGTCTGAAAACACAAACTCAGCTCATGAGTGGCGCCTAGCGTATGGCAGGCCGGATGTACAGCCCGAGAGGGAGCTCCTGGGCCTCTGAAACAAGGGCGAATGGGAGGCGTTCCTTCAGGCTTTTGTCTCTGGATGTTGTGTCCGGGATAGCCGTGGATTGGAAAGGTGGCCTCAGGGACTATGGACGACTATCCCTCTCTGGGGATTTGTCCCAGCTCCCAAGAGTTTGGGGTCATTTTCTGGTAAGGGTGGAGTCGTGTTTTCTGACTCATGTGTCTCTCCAAGAAAGGGATTCCAGAGCAGAGCCCCAGGTACGGGCTGGGCGACTGGTAAACTCAAACACTGGTGAGGATTGTGTGTATGGGGGCTTGGAAAGCAAGCATGAGCGGGGCCTCATGGGCCACACTGGTTTCAACTAAACTTAACATTGGACAACATGCCAACCACAAGGTTTCTTGCCCTGGGGAAGGAATTCTGATTTCTGCATTAGGTTCAGGTCTGGGCAGTGAATAGAGATAAGGTCTAGGTTCTGAAGCCTGAAAACCGAGGTGGAAAGAGATGACGTCCTAAGGCCTTGGCGGCTCGATGTGCTCAGTGTGCGGCCAGCTGTCTTGGTGCGGCCAGGAGGTCTAGGCTCAGGCAGTGTCAGAAAGGGCATTAGTGCCCTGGTCAGCCTATGTATTTGGGGTACAGCCAAGGTAGGCGCAGGCTGATCCTCACTTGGGGTTACTTGGTAGCCCCAGAGGGCAATGTTTTTCTTCTGGAGGGCAGGCAGAGTGCTGCTTTGTAGTTCTGGATTGCCAAAATGGAGGGCTTCTGGGTCAGTAGTCTGAGGACAGAAGTCTGAGAACACTAGCTAGGCTTCAGTTTCTGGGTGAGGATATGGCAGGCACAATCTACAGAACTGAATAGATATCTCGTGCATCTGAAGTCAGGGCGAGGATCAGACGATCGCTCAGGTTGGAGTATCTGACCCTGATAGCGCCTTCATAAAGGGGGGCATCACGAGGCCATGGCGGTTTTCCCACAAAGGGAATTGTGAGAAGCTCCAAACTGCAAAGTGTCTTCTGCAGGACAATTGAGACCTGTTGTTGGCTCCAAGCCAATGATTCTGAGCAGGGTTCTAAGGATGGATGGCTGGGTAGCCCACCTCGCATTCCAATTGTCTCCTAGCATCAAGACAGGTTAGTTCTGCTGGATCTAGGGGAGAAACCGAGGAGGCTGAGTTGAAATGGACTCTCCTGTGGATGGGTCCTAATGTGCTTTTGTGTCTATGGAACCTTGGAAAGAGCGGTGGCACTGGGGCCCTGAAGGGTTCTCCTAAACAGAGCCTTTGAAAACAGCTCCAACGTGCAAGTTTCCCATGTGTAGATGAGATGTTTTCTGATGGGTGAGTCAAGAAACAGCCTTTGCTGGTTTTGATCCAGGCCTCTGAGGAGAGATGCCTGGAAACCAAAGCAATGGATATGATTAGTGACTAGGGGTCTGTTCTTTGCTTTTTACCTCTGGGGACATCTGTCTATGGGTCTGAGTACAGGTTGGTGCTCAGATGGGCTCAGATTGCCCCTGTTTTACCTGGGAAGCTACCACTAATGAGATGGATCAGGGACTTTGGAGGTTTATCCTATTAGAATGAATGTGGCCATTGGAATGGGCACACACAATTCCCTTGGAGAGGGCAAGTACAGTCCTCAGGTTTGGCTCCAGGGGCCTAAGACTGTAGGTTGTGTAGGCCAGGACTGTTTGGACAGTTGTCTGAAAACACAAACTTGGCTTATGTTTCAGGTCATAGGTATGGTAGGACTTATATACAGACCATGAGGAGAACATTTCGGGATTTGAGAAAAGGGCGAGTGTGAGGCTCTTGCTCAAGTTTTTGTCTCTGGATATCTTGTCACTCATGGTCGTGAAATTTTTGGGTGACTTCATGGGAAATGGACGAGTCTTACTCCCTGGTGGTTTGGCCCAGTCCAAAGCGTTTGGGGTCACTCTGTGGGATAGAAGAAGTCCGTTTATTTTTTTTTTTGATGTTGTTTTCTTTTTAACCTCAGGTGTCCCACCAAATGAGGGATTCCAGAGTAGAGCCCTGGGGGGGGGGGGTTGACTGGACAATCAGAAATCTGGTTAAAAATTGGGACCTAGGGACATATCAAGCCCATTATGACATCTAATGGTCCAGTCACTGAGAGGACTTACTAGAGGACAGGACTCATGCTGAGGGTCACAATGCGTGTTTATGCCCTTGTCGCACTCAAGAATGGGCGGGGCCTCAGGGTGAATGCTGGTTTCTTCTACACTGAACGTTGGACGACGTGCCAAACACAAGGTTTCTTACCATGGGTAAGGAGGTGTTCTGATTTCTGCATCACACTCACCCCTGGGCAGTGATTGGAGATAATGTCTCGTTTCTGAGGCCTGAAAACTGAGGTAGGGAAGAGATGATGACCTACGGCCTTGGCGGGTCTTATGTGCTCAGTTTGTGGTCTGCTTTCTGGGAGTTGCTCGGGAAGTCCGGGCTCAGGTTGTGTCCGACAGTGCATTAGTTCCCAGGTTAGACTATATAATTTGGGTGAAGTCGAGTGCTGTGGAGGTTTATCCTCATTGAAGGTGCCTGGGCAGCTCATGAGGCGATAATTTTTTTCTAGAGGGCAGGCAGAGTGTTGCATTGTGGGTCCGGAATTGCCAAACTTGAGGGCTTCGGGGCCAGGAGTGTGAGGACGGCAGTCTGAGAAGACTAGCTAGACTTGGTTTCAGGGCTAGGTCACGGCAGGTACCCCCTGCAGATCTGAACCAATACTCATGCATCTGAAGTCAGGGCGAGGATCAGACGTTGGCTCAGGTTGGAGTTTCTGTGCATGATGGCCGCTTCATGAAGGGAGCGGAATCTCAGGGCCATTGAGATTTTCCCACGTTGGGAGTTGTGGGATGCCACCTTCAAGGATACCTTCTGCGGGACAATTGAGGCCTGTTGGACAGCTCCAGGACATCCCATATGGAATGACTCCAGAGCACCGTTCGAGGCGGATGCCTGGGAAGCCCGCCTCGCATTCCAATTGTCTCCTAGCAACAAGACAATTTAGATCTGATGGCTCTGCGGAGCAACCGGGGTGGCTGAGTTGAAATGGACTTTCCTGAGGATGGGTCCTAATGTGTTTTTGTGTCCATGATGGCCCTGGAATGGGGCGGTGGCAACGGGACCCTGAAGTACTCTCCTATGCTTTGGACATGGCTTCCATGCATAGGTTTCCTTGTGGAGACGAGATGAGTTCTGCTGGGTGCCTCAGCAAAACCCTTATGCTCGTATTGGAATCAGGCTTTTGAGGAGACATGCCTGTAAAACAAGGCAATGGATCCTATTATGGCCTAGTGTCCTGTCTGGTTCAATCTTCTCCTCTGGGGACATCCATTTATGGTATGAGTGGAGGTAGATTATCAGCTGGTGTCAGACAGCCCTTGTTAGTTCCGGGCGACCTACGCTATTGGGATGGCCTCAGGGTCTTTGGAGGTTTCTCCTAATTTGTTCGATTTTGGACAATGGAATGGGCAGAATTCCCATGGATTGGTAGGCACAGTCCTAATGTGTGGCTCCAGGGGCCCCAGACTAGAGGATGTGTGGCCCAGGACTTTGAGGACAGAAGTCTGAAAACACAAACTCATCCTAGTTTTGGGGACATAGGTATGGCAGGCCCGATCTACAAACCATGAGAAGAACTCTTCAGGATATGAAGAAAGTGCGAGTCTGCGGTGTTTGCTCAGGTTTTTGTCTCTGGATTTTGTATCAGCGATGGCACAATCTACAGACCTGAATCGAGATCAGGTGCATCTGAAGTCAGGGCGAGGATCAGACGATCGCTCAAGTTGGTGTTTCTGTCCCTGATGGGCCCTTCACGAAGGGGCGGCATCACGAGGTCATGGGGATTTTCCCACGATGGGATTTGTGAGAAGCTCCAAACTGCAAAGTGTCTTCTGCAGGACAATTGAGACCTGTTGTTTGGCTCCAGGCCAATGATTCTGAGCAGGGTTCTAAGGATGAATGGCTGGGTAGCCCACCTCACATTCCAATTGTCTCCTAGAAACAAGATAGGTTAGATCTGCTGGATCTGGGGGAGCAACCGAGGAGAGTGAGTTGAAATGGACTCCCCTATGGATGGGTCCTAATGTGCTTTTGTTTCTATGGAGACCGTGGAATGAAGCCGTGGCTCTGGGGACCTGAAGGGTTCTCCTAAACAGAGGCTTTGACACAGCTCCAACGTGCAAGTTTCCCATGTTTAGATGAGATATTTTCTGATGGGTGAGTCAAGAAACAGCCATATGCTGGTTTTGAAATCCAGGCCTCTGAGGAGAGATGCCTGGAAACCAAAGCAATGGATATGATTAGTGCCTAGGGCCTGTTCTTTCCTTTTTACCTCTGGGGACATCTGTCTATGGGTCTGAGTACAGGTAGGTGCTCAGAAGGGATCAGATTGCCCCTGTTTTACCTGGGAAGCCACCAATAATGAGATGGATCAGGGACTTTAGATGTTTATCCTATTAGAAGGGATGTGGCCATTGGAATGGGCACACACAATTCCCTTGGAGAGGGCAAGTACAGTCCTCAGGTTTGGCTCCAGGGGCCTGAGCCTGTAGGTTGAGTAGGCCAGGGCTGTTTGGACAGTTGTCTGAAAACACAAACTTGGCTTATGTTTCAGGTCATAGGTATGGCAGGACTTATCTACAGACCATGAGGAGAACTTTTTGGGATTTGATAAAAGGGCGAGTGTGAGGCTAGTGCTCAAGTTTTTGTCTCTGGATATCATGTCACTCATGGTCGTGAAATTTCTGGGTGACTTCATGGGAAATGGACGAGTCTTACTCCCTGGTGGTTTGGCCCAGTCCAAAGCGTTTGGGGTCACTCTGTGGAAAGGAAGAAGTCCGTTTTTTTTTTTTTTTGATGTTGTTTTGTTTTTAACCTCAGGTGTCCCACCAAATGAGGGATTCCAGAGTAAAGCCCTAGGCGGGGGTGACTGGACAATCAGAAATCTGGTTAAAAATTGGGGCCTAGTGTCATACCAAACCCATTATGACAACTAATGGTCCAGTCACTGAGAGGACTTACTAGAAGAAAGGACCCATGCTGAGGGTCAAAATGAGTGTTTATACCCTTGTCACACTCAAGAATGGGCGGGGCCTCAAGGTGAATGCTGGTTTCTCCTACACTGAACGTTGCACGACGTGCCAACCACAAGGTTTCTTACCATGTGTAAGGAGGTGTTCTGATTTCTGCATCACACTCACCCCTGGGCAGTGATTGGAGATAATGTCTCGGTTCTGAGGCCTGAAAACTGAGATAGCGAAGAGATGATGACCTAAGGCCATGGTGGGTCTTATGTGCTCAGTGTGCGGTCTGCTTTCCGGGTGTTGATCAGGAGGTCCGGGCTCAGGTTTTGTCCGACAGTGCATTAGTGCTCAGGTTAGACTATATAATTTGGGTGAAGTAGAGTGCTGTGGAGGTTTATCCTCATTGAAGGTGCCTGGGAAGCTCATGAGGCAATAATTTTTTTCTAGAGGGCAGGCAGATTGCTGCATTGTGGGTCCGGAATTGCCAAACGTGAAGGCTTCAGGGCCAGGAATGTGAGGACCGAAGTTGAGAAGACAAGCTAGACTTGGGTTTCAGGGCGAGGGCACGGCAGGTACCCCCTGCAGATCTGAACCAATACTCATGCATCTGAATTCAGGGCGAGGATCAGACGTTGGCTCAGGTTGGAGTTTCCGTGCATGAAGGCCGCTTCATGAATGGAGCGGAATCTCGAGGCCATTGAGTTTTTCCACGTTGGGAGTTGTGGGATGCCCCCTTCAAGGTTTCCTTCTGCGCGACAATTGAGACGTGTTGGACAGCTCCAGGACATCCCATATGGAATGACTCCAGAGCACCGTTCGAGATGGATGCCTGGGAAGCCCGCATCGCATTCCAATTGTCTCCTAGCAACAAGACAGTTTAGATCTGATGGCTCTGCGGGAGCAACCGGGGTGGCTGAGTTGAAATGGACTTTCCTGAGGATGGGTCCTAATGTGTTTTTGTGTCCATGAGGGCCTTGGAATGGGGCGGTGGCACCGGGACCCTGAAGTACTCTCCTATGCTTTGGACATGGCTCCCATGCACAGGTTTCCTTGAGGAGACGAGATGAGTTCTGCTGGGTGCCTCAGCAAAACCCCAATGCTCGTATTGGAATCAGGCTTTTGAGGAGACATGCCTGAAAACCAAGGCAATGGATCCTATTATGTCCTAGGGTCCTGTCTGGTTCAATCTTCTCCTTGGGGACATCCATTTATGATATGAGTGGAGGTAGATTATCAGTTGGTGTCAGACAGCCCTTGTTTGTTCAAGGCGACCTACACTATTGGGATGGCCTCAGGGAATTTGGAGGTTTCTCCTAATTTGTACGATTTTGGACAATGGAATGGGCAGAATTCCCATGGATTGGTAGGCACAGTCCTAATGTGTGGCTCCAGGGGCTTCAGTCTGGAGGGTTTGTGGCCCTGGACTTTGAGGACAGAAGTCGGAAAACACAAACTCAGCTTCGGTATGGGGACGTAGGTATGGCAGGCCCGATCTACAAACCATGAGAAGAACTCTTCAGGATATGAAGAAAGTGCAAGTCTGAGGCACTTGCGCAGGTTTTGTCTCTGGATTTTGTATCAGCGATGGCACAATCTACAAAACTGAATCGAGATCTTGTGCATCTAAAGTCAGGGCGAGGATCAGACGATCGCTCAAGTTGGTGTTTCTGTCCCTGATGGCCCCTTCACGAAGGGGAGGCATCACGAGGCCATGGGGGTTTTCCCACGATGAAATTTGTGAGAAAATCCAAACTGCAAAGTGTCTTCTGAAGGACAATTGAGACCTGTTGTTTGGCTCTAGGCCAATGATTTGAGCAGGGTTCTAAGGATGCATGGCTGGGTAGCCCACCTCGCATTCCAATTGTCTCCTAGAAAGAAGACACGTTAGATCTGCTGGATCTGGGGGAGCAATCGAGGAGGCTGAGTTGAAATGGACTCTCCTATGGATGGGTCCTAATGTGCTTTTGTGTCGATGGAGACCTTGGAATGAAGCGGTGGCACTGGGGCCCTGAAGGGTTCTCCTAAACAGAGGCTTTGATACAGCTCCAACGTGCAAGTTTCCCAATGTAGATGAGATGTTTTCTGATGGGTGAGTCAAGAAACAGCCATATGCTGGTTTTGAAATCCAGGCCTCTGAGGAGAGATGCCTGGAAACCAAAGCAATGGATATGATTAGTGCCTAGGGGCCTGTTCTTTCCTTTTTACCTCTGGGGACATCTGTCTATGGGTCTGAGTGCAGGTAGGTACTCAGATGGGCTCAGATTGCCCCCTGTTTTACCTGGGAAGCCACCACTAATGAGATCGATCAGGGACTTTGGAGGTTTATCCTCTTAGAAGGGATGTGGCCATTGGAATGGGCACACACAATTCCCTTGGAGTGGGCAAGTACAGTCCTCAGGTTTGGCTCCAGGGGCCTGAGACTGTAGGTTGTGTAGGCCAGGGCTGTTTGGACAGTTGTCTGAAAACACAAACTTGGCTTATGTTTCAGGTCATAGGTATGGCAGGACTTATCTACAGACCATGAGGAGAACATTTCGGGATTTGAGAGAATCGCGAATGTGAGGCTCTTGCTCAAGTTTTTGTCTCTGGATATCGTGTCACTCATGGTCGTGAAATTTCTGGGTGAATTCATGGCAAATGGACGAGTCTTACTCCCTGGTGGTTTGGACCAGTCCAAAGCGTTTGGGGTCACACTGTGGGATGGAATAAGTCCGTTTTTTTTTTTTTTTATGTTGTTTTCTCTTTAACCTCAGGTGTCTCACCAAATGAGGGATTCCAGAGTAGAGCCCTGGGGGGGGGTGACTGGACAATCAGAAATCTGGTTAAAAATTGGGGCTTAGGGACATATCAAGCCCATTATGACATCTAATGGTCCAGTCACTGAGAGGACTTACTAGAGGACAGGACTCATGCTGCGGGTCACAATGCGTGTTTATGCCCTAGTCGCACTCAACAATGAGCGGGGCCTCAGGGTGAATGCTGGTCTCTCCTACACACTGAACGTTGGACGACGTGCCACATGGTTTCCTACAATGGGTAAGGAGGTGTTCTGATTTCTGCATCACACTCACCCCTGGGCAGGCATCGGTTCTGAGGCCTGAAAACTGAGGTAGGGAAGAGATGATGACCTAAGGCCATGGCGGTCTTATGTGCTCAGTGTGCGGTCTGTTTTCCGGGTGTTGGTCAGGAGGTCCGGGTTCAGGAAGTGTCCGACAGTGCATTAGTGCCCAGGTTAGACTATATAATTTGGGTGAAGTCGAGTGCTGTGGAGGTTTATCCTCATTGAAGGTGCCTGGGCAGCTCATGAGGCAATAATTTTTTTCAAGAGGGCAGGCAGAGTGCTGCATTGTGTGTCCGGAATTGCCAAACTTGAGGGCTTCCGTGCCAGGAGTGTGAGGACGGAAGTCTGAGAAGACAAGCTAGACTTGGGTTTCAGGGCGAGGGCACGGCAGGTACCCCCTGCAGATCTGAAACAATACGCATGCATCTGAAGTCAGGGCGAGGATCAGACGTTGGCTCAGGTTGGAGTTTCCGTGCATGAAGGCCGCTTCATGAAGGGAGCGGAATCTCGAGGCCATTGAGTTTTTCCCACGTTGGGAGTTGTGGGATGCCCCCTTCAAGGATTCCTTCTGCGCGACAATTGAGACCTGTTGGACAGCTCCAGAACATCCCATATGGAATGACTCCAGAGCACAGTTCGAGGATGGATTCCTGGGAAGCCCGCCTCGCATTCCAATTGTCTCCTAGCAACAAGACAGTTTAGATCTGATCCCTCTGCGGGAGCAACCGAAGTGGTGGAGTTGATATGGACTTTCCTGATGATGGGTCCTAATGTGTTTTTGTGTCCATGAGGGCCTTGGACGGGGCGGTGGCACTGGGACCCTGAACTACTCTCCTATGCTTTGGACATGGCTCCCATGCATAGGTTTCCTTGTGGAGACGAGATGAGTTCTGCTGGGTGCCTCAGCAAAACCCCTATGCTCGTATTGGAATCAGGCTTTTGAGGAGACATGCCTTTAAAACAAGGCAATGGATCCTATTATGGTCTAGGGTCCTGTCTGGTTCAATCTTCTCCTTGGTGACATCCATTTATGGTATGAGTGGAGGTAGATTATCAGCTGGTGTCAGACAGTCCTTGTTTGTTCTGGGCGACCTACACCATTGGGATGGCCTCAGGGACTTTGGAGGTTTCTCCTAATTTGTACGATATTGGACAATGGAATGGGCAGAATTCCCATGGATGGTAGGCACAGTCCTAATGTGTGGCTCCAGGGGCCGCAGCCTGGAGGGTGTGTGACCCTGGACTTTGAGGACAGAAGTCTGAAAACACAAACTCAGCTTAGGTATGGGGACGTAGGTATGGCAGGCCCGATCTACAAACCATGAGAAGAACTCTTCAGGATATGAAGAAAGTGCGAGTCTGAGGCGCTTGCTCAGGTTTTTGTCTCTGGATTATATATCAGCGATGGAACAATCTACAGACCTGAATCGAGATCTCGTGCTACTGAAATCAGGCTGAGGATCAGACGATCGCTCAAGTTGGTGTTTCTGTCCTTGATGGCCCCTTCACAAAGGGGCGGCATCACGAGGCCATGGGTGTTTTCCTACGATGGGATTTGTGAGAAGCTCCAATCTTCAAAGTGTCTTCTGCAGGACAATTGAGACCTGTTGTTTGGCTCCAGGCCAATGATTCTGAGCAGGGTTCTAAGGATGCATGGCTGGGTAGCCCACCTCACATTCCAATTGTCTCCTAGAAACAAGACAGGTTAGATCTGCTGGATCTGGGGGAGCAACCGAGGAGTCTGAGTTGAAATGGACTCTCCTTTGGATGGGTCCTAATGTGCTTTTGTGTCGATGGAGACCTTGGAATGAAGCGGTGGCACTGGGGCCCTGAAGGGTTCTCCTAAACAGAGGCTTTGACACAGCTTCAACGTACAAGTTTCCCATGTGTAGATGAGATGTTTTCTGATGGGTGAGTCAAGAAACAGCCATATGCTGGTTTTGAAATCCAGGCCTCTGAGGAGAGATGCCTGGAAACCAAAGCAATTGATATGATTAGTGCCTAGGGGCCTGTTCTTTCCTTTTTACCTCTGGGGACATCTGTCTGTGGGTCTGAGTACAGGTAGGAGCTCAGATGGGCTCAGATTGCCCCTGTTTTACCTGGGAAGCCACCACTAATGAGATGGATCAGGGACTTTGGAGGTTTATCCTATTAGAAGGGATGTGGCCATTGGAATGGGCACACACAATTCCCTTGGAGAGGGCAAGTATATTTTTCAGGTTTGGCTCCAAGGGCCTGAGCTGTAGGTTGTGAAGTCCAGGGCTGTTTGGACAGTTGTCTGAAAATACAAACTTGGCTTATTTTTCAGGTCATAGGTATGGCAGGACTTATCTACAGACCATGAGGAGAACTTTTCGGGATTTGAGAAAAGGGCGAGTGTGAGGCTCTTGCTCAAGTTTTTGTCTCTGGATATCGTGTCACTCATGGTTGTGAAATTTCTGGGTGACTTCATGGGAAATGGACGAGTCTTACTCCCTGGTGGTTTGGACCAGTCCAAAGCGTTTGGGGTCACTCTGTGGGATGGAAGAAGTCCGTTGTTTTTTTTTTTTTGATGTTGTTTTCTTTTTAACCTCAGGTGTCCCCCCAAATGAGGGATTCCAGAGTAGAGCCCTGGGGGTGGTGGGTGACTGGACAATCAGAAATCTGGTTAAAAATTGTGGCCTAGGGACATATCAAGCCCATTATGACATCTAATGGTCCAGTCACTGAGAGGACTTACTAGAGGACAGGACTCATGCTGAGGGTTACAATGCGTGTTTAAGCCCTTGTCCCACTCAAGAATGGGCGGGGCCTCAGGGTGAATGCTGGTTTCTCCTACACTGAACGTTGGACGACGTGCCAACCACAAGGTTTCTTACCGTGTGTAAGGAGGTGTTCTGATTTCTGCATCACACTCACCCCTGGACAGTTATTGGAGATAATGTCTCGGTTCTGAGGCCTGAAAACTGAGGTAGGGAAGAGATGATGACCTAAGGCCATGGCGGGTCTTATGTGCTCAGTGTGCGGTCTGCTTTCCGGGTGTTGGTCGGGAGGTCCGGGCTTAGGTTGTGTCCGACAGTGCATTAAGGCCCAGGTTAGAATATATACTTAGGGTAAAGTCCAGTGCTGTGGAGGTTTATCCTCATTGAAGGTGCCTGGGCAGCTCATGAGGCAATAATTTTTTTCTAGAGGGCAGGCAGAGTGCTGCATTGTGGGTCCGGAATTGCCAAACATGAGGGCTTCGGGGCCAGGAGTGTGAGGACGGAAGTCTGAGAAGACAAGCTAGACTTGGGTTTCAGGGCGAGGGCACGGCAGGTACCCCCTGCAGAACTGAACCAATACACATGCATCTGAAGTCAGGGCGAGGATCAGACGTTGGCTCAGGTTGGAGTTTCCGTGCATGACGGCCGCTTCATGAATGGAGCGGAATCTCGAGGCCACTGAAGTTTTCCCACGTTGGGAGTTGTGGGATGCCCCCTTCAAGGATTCCTTCTGCGGGACAATTGAGACCTGTTGGACAGCTCCAGGACATCCCATATGGAATGACTCCAGAGCACCGTTCAAGGATGGATGCATGGGAAGCCCGCCTCACATTCCAATTGTCTCCTAGCAACAAGACAGTTTAGATCTGATGGCTCTGCGGGAGCAACCGGGGTGGCTGAGATGAAATGGACTCTCCTGAGGATTGGTCCTAATGTTTTTTTGTGTCCATGAGGGCCTTGGAATGGGGTGGTGGCACCGGGACTTTGAAGTACTCTCCTATGCTTTGGACATGGCTCCCATGCACAGGTTTCCTTGTGGAGACGAGATGAGTTCTGCTGGGTGCCTCAGCAAAACCCCTATGCTCGTATTGGAATCAGGCTTTTGAGGAGACATGCCTGTAAACCAAGGCAATGGATCCTATTATGGCCTAGGGTCCTGTCTGGTTCAATCTTCTCCTCTGGGGACATCCATTAATGGTATGAGTGGAGGTCGATTATCAGCTGGTGTCAGACAGCCCTTGTTTGTTCCGGGCGACCTACACTATGGGATGGCCTCAGGGACTTTGGAGGTTTCTCCTAATTTGTACGATTTTGGACAATGGAATGGGCAGAATTCCCATGGATTGTTAGGTACAGTCCTAATGTGTGGCTCCAGGGGCCCCAGCCTGGAGGGTGTGTGGCCCAGGACTTTGAGGACAGAAGTCTGAAAACACAAACTCAGCTTAGGTTTGGGGACGTAGGTATGGCAGGCCTGAGCTACAAACCTTGAGAAGAACTCTTCAGGATATGAAGAAAGTGCGAGTCTGAGGCGCTTGCTCAGGTTTTTGTCTCTGGATTTTGTATCAGCGACGGCACAATCTACAGACGTGAATCGAATCTCTTGCATCTGAAGTCAGGGCGAGGATCAGACGATCGCTGAAGTTTGTGTTTCTGTCCCTGATGGCCCCTTCACGAAGGGGCGGCATCACGAGGCCATGGGGGTTTTCCCACGATGGGAGTTGTGAGAAGCTCCAAACTGCAAAGTGTCTTCTGAGGACATTTGAGTCCTTTTTTTCCCTCCAGGCCAATGATTCTGAGCAGGGTTCTAAGGATGCATGGCTGGGTAGCCCACCTCGCATTCCTATTGTCTCCTAGGAACAAGACATGTTATCTGCTGGATCGGGGGAGCAACCGAGGAGGCTGAGTTGAAATGGACTCTCCTTTGGATGGGTCCGAATGTGCTTTTGTGTCTATGGAGACCTTGGAATGAAGCGGGGGCACTGGGGTCCTGAAGTGTTCTTCTAAACAGAGGCTTTGACACAGCTCCAACGTGCAAGTTTCCCAAGGGTAGATGAGATGTTTTCTGATGGGTGACTCAAGAAAGAGCTATATGCTGGTTTTGAAATCCAGGCCTCTGAGGAGAGATGCCTGGAAACCAAAGCAATGGATATGATTAGTGCCTAGGGGCCTGTTCTTTCCTTTTTACCTCTAGGGACATCTGTCTATTGGTCTGAGTACAGGTAGGTGCTCAGATGGGCTCAGATTGCCCCTGTTTTACTTGGGAAGCCACCACTATTGAGATGGATCAGGGACTTTGGAGATTTATCCTATTAGAAGGGATGTGGCCATTGGAATGGGCACACACAATTCCCTTGGAGAGGGCAAGTACAGTCCTCAGGTTTGGCTCCAGGGGCCTGAGCCTGTAGGTTGTGTAGGCCAGGGCTGTTTGGACAGTTGTCTGAAACAACAAACTTGGCTTATGTTTCAGGTCATAGGTATGGCAGGACTTAAACTACAGACCATGAGGAGTACTTTTCGGGATTTGAGAAAAGGGCGAGTGTGAGGCTCTTGCTCAAGTTTTTGTCTCTGGATATCGTGTCACTCATGGTCGTGAAATTTCTGGGTGACTTCATGGGAAATGGACGAGTCTTACTCCCTGGTGGTTTGGACCAGTCCAAAGCGTTTGGGGTCACTCTGTGGGATGGAAGAAGCCCGTTTTTTTTTTTTTTTTTGATGTTGTTTTCTTTTTAACCTCAGGTGTCTCACCTAATGACGGATACCTGAGTAGAGCCCTGGGGGGGGGGTGACTGGACATTCAGAAATCTGGTTAAAAATTGGCGCCTAGGGACATATCAAGCCCATTATGACATCTAATGGTCCAGTCACTGAGAGTGATGAGGGAGCAGGTGGCTGGCTGAGGACAAAGCAAGAGCTGGCGCCTTGCACCCCCCCCTTCATCCGCTCCCCTCCATAGGTGTAGCATTCCTCAGGCACCCCTGACTGCCATAAAATGATAAATAGTTAACTTGCTGAGATCACAATCCTGCAAGACAGGAGTCTCCCTTGGTTTGCAAATTTCTTTGAGATTACAACAAAGAAGTTACCTTATCAATAGCCCAATCTCCAAGGACACAGAACTCAGTTTTTCAAGTCAAATGTCACCCTCCCCTCCATAAAACCTAAGGAGGCGGAGGTAGAAGGAAAAGTAAATAAAGTTAAATTTCTTCTAAACCTAAATCTCATTAACAAGGATGTTTGATAGCAGGGATGTAACATTCCACCAGACTCCTAATTGTCTTTACTTGATAGCAACTAAGCCTTCAATATCCTGATAGTATTATTTGCCCCAAAGGCCCTTCTAAACACCCCTTTGTCCTCACCTACCCAACTCCTGCGTATATAACCAACCACCCCTCACAACCCGCGGCAGCAGCTCTTCCTGCCCACGGGTTCTGTCCCCGTGCTTTAATAAACCACCATTTTGCACCAATGACGTCTTAAGAATTCTTTCTTTAGTCGTCGGCTCCGAACCTCCTCACCACACCGAACCTGACTTAAGGTTCTGGGACTTCATCATTTTTGGCGAGCCAGCCAGGAGATTTGTGAGTCTTTACATTCGGACTCTGAGCTTCGGTGCAAATTGGTGAGTACTTTCTCTCCTTTTCCTGTACTCTCATTCCAGGGCTTTTTCAAGGAGTACGGTCTTATTGGAACACTTGCATGTCAATTGCTCAGGCTGTAATCCTCTAGCCCGTGGCTACTCCACGGGGAGGAGAGCGTCTGCCTTTTGACTGTAAGCTAGTACCCTGGCCGGAATGGCAATAAGACTCAGAAACTTGATGGCCTCTCTTTGTTCCTGTTCTTATAGAAAGTTCTCTCTCTTGGGCACGGGACAGCCACCTAAGTCACCAGGATGGCTGCCAATCTTAAGACTCCCGTGTGAGGTTTCCTCCTGATTGATCTAATGTGATCCCCTCCACATGCCCGGTCTAGCCACTTCTGGCCGCGAGACCTCCACTGGGAGCCGGCCGAAACCAGTACCCGATTGAATTGAAACGCGACCGGGGACCGTTTCCTAGGGAAGTTGGCTGTAAGGACCACATGTGTTGGAATGTCGCATAGACCATGATGGATTTCAATCTTTACTGTTTCTCGTCAGTGTCCTCTGCAAACCGCCTAAAGCTATGAAATTGGGTAATTTCCCCTTGCCAAACTTTTTTAGTACTTCCATGGGTTAATATGGCAAAATGGTATGCAGTCTTCAGGATAGACAATGGCTTGGCATGGCACAATTTCCTAGTCCATTCACCAGGCACCCATTGGCAGCCTAGGATGCGATGGGGAAGCGGAGGGACGCCGGCACCCCTTCCAGGGCCTTTAACGGCAGGAATGCCTTCCCAGGGAAGGCAAAACGGTGATCAATAGCGATTTTTGTTGAGGGACGCCTCCGGTCGCTTTTGATACACAGGAACCTCTGACATATCCTGCGTGGGACGCTACCCAGGAGTCAGGGGGGATTTGGTAATGGACCTTCATTACTTTTCTGGAAGCATGGCCTCAGTAGGCTTCCTCAGTTCCCAAGGACTCTACCTTGGGGTGCCTTTTAACCCACTGGAAATAATTTGGATTGCAAAACTTAGGAAAGGACTGAGCTCCTGTAACACTACATGGCCTCAGTGGGATCTATCAGTTAGATCTCCTCTGCAGGAAACAGGGCAAATGGACCTAGGATACCTTCACTGTTCGTACCTAGGCCTTCATTGCTCTACACCAGGACCCCAGACTAAGGACTAAGGGGCTTCTGTGGAATGTGTTTGCCCAAATGAGTCAGCTAGTAAACTTTCTCCTGACATATTCGGTGATAATTACGTAAATAAGCCTTCTTCTAGTAAACCCAGGTTGCTGGGCCATCCCTAGCAAAGGGGACTCTGGCTCTATTTCTCTCTGTTACTCCTAATAGATGTGGGGGCTTCTCCCTCACTCACGTCCCGTGTTAATGGCTATAACTGGAGCCAACTGGGGTTGGTCTAACTCGAGACAGAGACTATAAGGAATATTCCCAAGCAGCTGCCGAAACTCTCTTTGTTTCGGGGAAGTTTCCCTGTGTTCTCTGGCCTGACTTGGACTGCCTAACCCCTTCCCCCTTGCTGGTGGGAAAGCATGGCGTCTGCTCCTCTGTTGGGGCTTATGAGCTCTAAAACCGGGAATCTTTTCTCTGCCTCGTGGCAGCACTTTGTTTCCTCTGTTTTCCCCTTCTGTTTCTGCACCAAGGTGCGTGCAGCCTGCATGACTAGCCTCTAGATCATGCACCACGGCTCCTTCTCTCTTCACTGTCAAGGAGCAAGAAGAACACCCCCACTCCAGATCTTCCCACGCATGTCTCAGGTAAACATTCAAATTGGAGTGGGCCCAGGTGGAACGTAAATCAGTATTGGAACTAAGTTAAGTTTGTTGGTTTAATTAAGATAGATGCATCTTTGAAGTTAACAGCAGTAAATGTGAAGCTTTTATTCTATCAAAGTTTACTGAAGGTCAAATAAGCTTGTGTTATTAAAATTTGTTAGCAAAGAAATGACTAAACTGATGGTTAATTGTCTGTCTCAAAGTTCTAATGGGTAATTGCTGAAGTAGCTTTCAAAGTCTTTGGTAACCTGAAAGTTTTAAAGTTTTGCTTGGATGACAAATGGAATTAAATTGCGGACATCTGTATCTTAACCAAACAGGATAAAATGCTAAGTCATTAATTATTGGATGTAGGTTTGTGCTTTTGACTTCTTACTGCAAAGAAACTAAGAGTATTTAAGTCTGCTGGTAAACTTGTTTTCCACTTAACTGATTCATAAATTTGCCACCTGAAGAATTCTGTGGTAGCAGTTCACAATTGGTTAATAACTAAAGGTGTTTCTAAGAATACAAAGTTCTGCTTAATGTAACTAAGACTGATGGAAATAAAGGGAAACTGTATGTAGGAAAGTAGGAAATATGTAAGAAAGATTTAAGGAATGGGAATACATTTTGTTGAAGGTAAGGGAAGGTAATTTTGTCCTAAATGAGATGGTTGTTTAGAAGGGAATGACTTGGGACAAAACCTGAATGCAAAGGAAAGTTGTAGATGGTTTGTGAAGGGAAATCTTCAGAAAAGGAATTTTAGCTATGGTCAAGAATGGATTAAGATTGAAATGAATGGGTTTTAAAGGTACATTGGTACAAGATTGAAATAGTCTCTGTTCAAAAGGACAATGTTTTCTTAGATCAATTGATCTGCTGTTAAGAAAATGTAAATGGTTTTCTCTTTGCCTGCCCAGAAAACCCAGTTTCTATGTTTTGTTTTATCAGGTGTTTAACATCCCTAATTATATTTAGGCATGTGCTTTAAAACTTTCTAAAATTTTAGCAAATGTTGACAGGATTTAAATTGTAAATCTCTTTAACTCAGGCTTTTCCTTGGTATGTGAAGTTGCTCATGAAGTACTACTGAACCAATGATAAACCTTGGGTTACATTTGGGAAAATGCTATAACTATTCTAGAGATTCTACGCACTTCCTAAAGTTTTAACGTTTTGAGAAATCACCACTTGATACTGTAATTATGGAAATGTTATGTATCACAGAAATAACCTGATTTCCTTGCAGCTAAATTGTAAACTCCTGTGTCTCTTTAGCTCTAACCATATCCATTCTGAGTTTTTGTCATTTATAATTGTTTTAATTCTCTGGTAAAATGAGTTTTATCTTCAAGGAGATTCCTATAAAGGACTTTCAGGACAAATACAGGTATTTGATATACTTTAAAATCCTAAGACTGAAATGGGTAAGAATTTCCAAAACTGACTAAAGCTGCATTCACCAGATTTAGTAACATGGGACTAAATGAACTAAAAGATTATAGTGTTGTGTCTCTTAATGTTTTGTCTTACTTTAAACATTGCTGGTTCTCTCTACTGTTTGCTCTTACAGACTAGGGATACTCCCTCCTAGTTATCTGTAACATATAGAGATGTAAAAGTGCTCATTTGTAAAAGTGCTCAAAGCATTCAAGCTTTTCTCTCTATCTGAACCCTCTGAAACCAAAAGGTCTTAGTAAGTATTCTTTCTTCCATGGCAATCAGTCATTTGCATAAGTTCAATAAGAATCTGTTCTCCTTGTAACAGGAAAGAATTGGAAACTGGTTATTTTACCAAGGCTTTGACTGGGATGTCATATTTGAAAAGACTCAGATATGACCAGACAGCTTTAAGGAACTAAGGTTAACTTTATGAAACCTGGAGCCATAAAGCCCCTTGGGACTGTTGGCCTGATACCTTGCTTACAGAGTTCCCAGCAGCCTCACCAGGTGAGTAAAGAATGT
This sequence comes from Mustela nivalis, assembly GCF_964662115.1. NCBI lineage: Eukaryota > Metazoa > Chordata > Mammalia > Carnivora > Mustelidae > Mustela > Mustela nivalis. Next base: position 190,067 of record NW_028135522.1, read on the forward strand.
CACTCCTTGGTAGGTGCAGTCTCAGGAAGAGGAATTCACCCAAAGGTATTGCAGGCAAGCCTGATGGCAAGTACAGGGCTTGGCTTCTGGCCCGGAGAGGCTACTAAAAGTTCAACCTAGAGATTCCTTATACAAAGTCCCAGCAAAGCAGATTCTAAAAGATCTATTGATCAGTCACTGTTCTTGCTGAGCTTATGTAAATAATTAGGCCAAGTTTGTTAAAACTGGACTTGTTTCACAAGTGAATTAGTCCTGATTTGGCTATCTCTGGAAATGAGGGTTATTTTAGAGAGAAAAAAAATTATGTTTTAGTAACACACCTTTATGGGTGTTAAATTCTAGATTTGATTGTCTTTAAATGTTTACCTAAGCTATACAATTTGAGGTAAACTTCAGAGAAGTTGCACAATAGCTTCTTTAGTTGATCTTATTATTTTGTGGGGATATTAGCAGAGCCCACGGCACATGATTAAACAACTGGAAAAATGGGATTGATTCCCCTACAATTGTATAACTTGACTAACACCTTGTGTATGGCTGGGATAATGAAATTGCCTAAAAGCCAACCTATCACACTCCATAGGATTAACTATGGACTTGTGGAGATAATGGATGACCCCACTTTCTTTATGATTGGATTGAATGATCCATGGGGGACTCCCCTTATCTCTTGACAAGTTTTCTCACTTGCCAGTGATCCTCTGTAATCAGGATATTGTTAAGGCTGGACCACTCATATTGGTTTCACCCCTTTGTCATATTTATCCTAGAGGCCACCTCTGTTGAGGTGCAATTGCAAATAGATGCTTTAGCAAAACCTAGAACAGCCTCCCTCATAAAAGGAGCCTCAAAGCTCACTATGGGACAGTCCTTGACTGTAATGATGTCACATCAGGTCCAGATTTGTCTTAGAAGCCAAAGGCCACCAATGGATGATGTAGGCCAACTAATTAAATATTGGACTATACTTACAGATATGCCAGAAATAATACTTAAAACTTGTCAAACTTTAAACCTAGTTACCTGTATGCCTGAACCTGACCACTGTACTTCTTTCTCTATAGAGCAAAAATGTTCAGAGGTTTTTGATCTTGCTTACTCTATTTGTCCAGATTTAAGATGCCCCTGTTAAAAATACGACTGACAGTTGGTTTTCTGATGACAGTAGTTTTCATAGAAAGAATAAGAAAAGCTAGGTGTGCCATAGTGCTCACTAGCACTTTGCAATTGCCAAAGCCTAAGAATTAACATTTATACTGACTCCAAATATGCTTTCCTGGTACTACATGCCCATGGAGCTATTTGGAATGAAAGGGGATGCTATCAAGCTATAACTCCCCAATCAAATATGGGCCTAAGTTCCAAAACCCTCCTTATCGCTATACTGAAGATGGCATATGTCAGATCCGGGATACATATCTGTGGCTTACACCCACGATTGGATGGCTCAGTCAGAAGGCAATTTTATGCTGGGAGCAAAGAAATCATACGAGTGGTACTTGGGCAAATAACACACGTTATCTGGGATGGCTATCACTAGAAGTGTGTTCCCAAGTAATAGTACTCCAGGCTATTGACTGGTTTGCTACTGACTGGGTAAGGTGACCTGGAATTAGATGGCCAGCTCCAAATGGAACCCACTGGATATGTGGAACTAACCTGTGGCCCTGGCTTCCTCCAGGGTGGATAGGTCGCTGTACTTTAGGATTTGCCTGGATCCATGGGCGCATTACTAAAACCATTACAACTCCAGCTAATCTCCCCAACTTGAAACAAAGATGGACACAATCTGTTTTTAAATGGTATGATCACTTAGCATCCATTTTTGTTCCATCTGCGGGACTAGAAGATGTCATGTGGCATGTAGAAGCCCTTAATAAATATACTACAAAGGCACTCAATGACTCACTGAACAGCATCTCCCTACTTAATACTGAAGTGTCACAAATACGCAAGGCAGTCCTACAGAATAGGATGGCCTTAGATGTCCTGAGAGCAGCACAGGGTGGCACATGTGCAATTATCAAGACAGAATGTTGTGTGTACATTCCAGACTATCACAAAAATGTCACAGGACTAATAAAAGATATGAATACCCAAATTAAGGCCCTACAAGATCCTGCTCTCTCTCTCAGTGAATGGTTAAGTTCCTGGTTTGAAGGAGGACTATGGCCAAATCTCCTTTTCGGGCTTCTCATTCTTATCGCCTTATTAACCTTAATATGTTGCTTTGTTCCATGTTTCTCTACTTAGTGCCGAGACTCCATTGCTACAATGATTTCACCACGACAGACGATCCTTGTCGTGCGCAAGGACGCCTCTTCACTGTCAGCGCTGGATTCAGCTGCCTCCACCTTTCGTAACTCCCCTATACGTTCCTACCCTGATCAATATTGACCCGAGCAGGTAGGGACAGCTCTACGCCCCTATTCAGCACGAAGAAGTTACAGAAGATGAGACCTTCCACCTTCAACCACCTTAAAGATTTAAGGGTCAAAATTGTTCAGGGGGGAATGATGAGGGAGCAGGTGGCTGGCTGAGGACAAAGCAAGAGCTGGCGCCTTGCACCCCCCCCTTCATCCGCTCCCCTCCATAGGTGTAGCATTCCTCAGGCACCCCTGACTGCCATAAAATGATAAATAGTTAACTTGCTGAGATCACAATCCTGCAAGACAGGAGTCTCCCTTGGTTTGCAAATTTCTTTGAGATTACAACAAAGAAGTTACCTTATCAATAGCCCAATCTCCAAGGACACAGAACTCAGTTTTTCAAGTCAAATGTCACCCTCCCCTCCATAAAACCTAAGGAGGCGGAGGTAGAAGGAAAAGTAAATAAAGTTAAATTTCTTCTAAACCTAAATCTCATTAACAAGGATGTTTGATAGCAGGGATGTAACATTCCACCAGACTCCTAATTGTCTTTACTTGATAGCAACTAAGCCTTCAATATCCTGATAGTATTATTTGCCCCAAAGGCCCTTCTAAACACCCCTTTGTCCTCACCTACCCAACTCCTGCGTATATAACCAACCACCCCTCACAACCCGCGGCAGCAGCTCTTCCTGCCCACGGGTTCTGTCCCCGTGCTTTAATAAACCACCATTTTGCACCAATGACGTCTTAAGAATTCTTTCTTTAGTCGTCGGCTCCGAACCTCCTCACCACACCGAACCTGACTTAAGGTTCTGGGACTTCATCAAGAGGACTTACTAGAGGACAGGACTCAGGCTGAGGCTTACAATGCGTGTTTAAGCCCTTGTCCCACTCAAGAATGGGCGGGGCCTCAGGGTGAATGCTGGTTTCTCCTACACTGAACGTTGGACGACGTGCCAACCACAAGGTTTCTTACCGTGTGTAAGGAGGTGTTCTGATTTCTGCATCACACTCACCCCTGGACAGTTATTGGAGATAATGTCTCGGTTCTGAGGCCTGAAAACTGAGGTAGGGAAGAGATGATGACCTAAGGCCATGGCGGGTCTTATGTGCTCAGTGTGCGGTCTGCTTTCCGGGTGTTGGTCGGGAGGTCCGGGCTTAGGTTGTGTCCGACAGTGCATTAAGGCCCAGGTTAGAATATATACTTAGGGTAAAGTCCAGTGCTGTGGAGGTTTATCCTCATTGAAGGTGCCTGGGCAGCTCATGAGGCAATAATTTTTTTCTAGAGGGCAGGCAGAGTGCTGCATTGTGGGTCCGGAATTGCCAAACATGAGGGCTTCGGGGCCAGGAGTGTGAGGACGGAAGTCTGAAAAGACAAGCTAGACTTGGGATTCAGGGCGAGGGCACGGCAGGTACCCCTGCAGATCTGAACCAATACTCATGCATCTGAATCAGGGGGAGGATCAGACGTTGGCTCAGGTTGGAGTTTCTGTGCATGATGGCCATTTCATGAAAGGAGTGGAATCTCGAGGCCATTGAGGTTTTCCCACGTTGGGAGTTTTGGGATGCCCCCTTCAAGGATTCCTTCTGCGAGACAATTGAGACCTGTTGGACAGCTCCAGGACATCCCATATGGAATGACTCCAGAGCACCGTTCGAGGATGGATGCCTGGAAGCCAGCTTCGCATTCCAATTTTCTCCTAGCAACAAGACAGTTTAGATCTGATGGCTCTGCGGGAGCAACCGGGGTGGCTGAGTTGAAATGGACTTTCCTGAGGATGGGTCCTAATGTGTTTTTGTGTCCATGAGGGCCTTGGAATGGGGCGGTGGCACCGGGACCCTGAAGTACTCTTCTATGCTTTGGACATGGCTCCCATGCACAGGATTCCATGTGGAGACGAGATGAGTTCTGCTGAGTGCCTCAGCAAAACCCCTATGCTCGTATTGGAATCAGGCTTTTGAGGAGACATGCCTGTAAACCAAGGCAATGGATCCTATTATGGCCTAGGGTCCTGTCTGGTTCAATCTTCTCCTCTGGGGACATCCATTTATGGTATGAGTGGAGGTAGATTATCAGCTGGTGTCAGACAGCCCTTGTTTGTTCCGGGCGACCTACACTATTGGGATGGCCTCAGGGACTTTGGAGGTTTCTCCTAATTTGTACGATTTTGGACAATGGAATTCGCAGAATTCTCATGGATTGGTAGGCACAGTCCTAACGTGTGGCTCCAGGGGCCCCAGCCTGGAGGGTGTGTGGCCCAGGACTTTGGGACAGAAGTCTGAAAACACAAACTCAGCTTAGGATGGGGACGTAGGTATGGCAGGACCGATCTACAAAACATGAGAAGAAATCTTCAGGATATGAAGAAAGTGCGAGTCTGAGGCGCTTGCTCAGGTTTTTGTCTCTGGATTTTGTATCAGCGATGGCACAATCTACAGACCTGAATCGAGATCTCGTGCATCTGAAGTCAGGGCGAGGATCAGACGATCGCTCAAGTTGGTGTTTCTGTCCCTGATGGCCCCTTCACAAAGGGGGGCATCACGAGGCCATGGGGGTTTTCCCACGATGGGATTTGTGAGAAGCTCCAAACTGCAAAGTGTCTTCTGCAGGACAATTTATACCTGCTGTTTGGCTCCAGGCCAATGATTCTGAGCAGGGTTCTAAGGATGCATGGCTGGGTAGCCCACCTCGCATTCCAATTGTCTCCTAGACACAAGACAGGTTAGATCTGCTGGATCTGGGGGAGCAACCGAGGAGGCTGAGTTGAAATGGACTCTCCTATGGATGGGTCCTAATGTGCTTTTGTGTCGATGGAGACCTTGGAATGAAGCGGTGGCACTGGGGCCCTGAAATGTTCTCCTAAACAGATGCTTTGACACAGCTCCAACGTGCAAGTTTCCCATGTGTAGATGAGATGTTTTCTGATGGGTGAGTCAAGAAACAGCCATATGCTGGTTTTGAAATCCAGGCCTCTGAGGAGAGATGCCTGGAAACCAAAGCAATGGATATGATTAGTGCCTAGGGGCCTGTTCTTTCCTTTTTACCTCTGGGGACATCTGTCTATGGGTCTGAGTACAGGTAGGTGCTCAGATGGGCTCAGATTGCCCCTGTTTTACCTGGGAAGCCACCACTAATGAGATGGATCAGGGACTTTGGAGGTTTATCGTATTAGAAGGGATGTGGCCATTGGAATGGGCACACACAATTCCCTTGGAGAGGGCAAGTACAGTCCTCAGGTTTGGCTCCAGGGGCCTGAGCCTATAGGTTGTGTAGGCCAGGGCTGTTTGGACAGTTGTCTGAAAACACAAACATGGCTTATGTTTCAGGTCATAGGTATGGCAGGACTTATCTACAGACCATGAGGAGAACTTTTCGGGATTTGAGAAAAGGACGAGTGTGAGGCTCTTGCTCAAGTTTTTGTCTCTGGATATCGTGTCACTCATGGTCGTGAAATTTCTGGGTGACTTCATTGGAAATGGACGAGTCTTACTCCCTGGTGGTTTGGACCAGTCCAAAGCGTTTGGGGTCACTCTGTGGGATGGAAGAGGTCCGTTTTTTTTTTTTTTATTGATGTTGTTTTCTTTTTAACCTCAGGTGTCTCACCTAATGAGGGATTCCTGAGTAGAGCCCTTGGGGGGGGTGACTGGACATTCAGAAATCTGGTTAAAAATTGGGGCCTAGGGACATATCAAGCCCATTATGACATCTGATGGTCCAGTCACTGAGAGGACTTACTAGAGCACAGGACTCATGCTGAGGGTCACAATGAGTGTTTATGCCCTTGTCGCACTCAAGATTGGGCGGGGCCTCAGGGTGAATGCTGGTTACTCCTACACTGAACGTTGGACGACGTGCCAACCACAAGGTTTCTTACCATGGGTAAGGAGGTGTTCTGATTTCTGCATCACACTCAACCCTGGGCAGTGATTGAAAATAATATCTCGGTTCTGAGGCCTGAAAACTGAGGTAGGGAAGAGATGATGACCTAAGGCCATGGCAGGGCTTATGTACTCAGTGTGCTCTGTTCTTTCCGGGTGTTGGTCAGGAGGTCCGGGCTCAGGTTGTGTCCGACAGTGCATTAGTGCCCAGGTTAGACTATATAATTTGTGTGAAGTCGTGTGCTGTGGAGGTTTATCATCATTGAAGGTGCCTGTGCAGCTCATGATGCAATAATTTTTTTCTAGGGGGCAGGCAGAGTGCTGCATTGTGGGTCCGGAATTGCCAAACTTGAGGGCTTCGGGGCCAGGAGTGTGAGGACGGAATTCTGAGAAGACAAGCTAGACTTGGGTTTCAGGGCGAGGGCACGGCAGGTTCACCCTGCAGATCTGAACCAATACTCATGCATCTGAAGTCAGGGCGAGAATCAGACGTTGGCTCAGGTTGGACATTCCGTGCATTGACGGCCGCTTCATGAAAGGAGCGGAATCTCGAGGCAATTGAGGTTTTCCCACGTTGGGAGTTTTGGGATGCCCCCTTCAAGGATTCCTTCTGCGGGACAATTGAGACCTGTTGGACAGCTCCAGGACATCCCATATGGAATGACTCCAGAGCACCGTTCAAGGATGGATGCATGGGAAGCCCGCCTCACATTCCAATTGTCTCCTAGCAACAAGACAGTTTAGATCTGATGGCTCTGCGGGAGCAACCGGGGTGGCTGAGATGAAATGGACTCTCCTGAGGATTGGTCCTAATGTTTTTTTGTGTCCATGAGGGCCTTGGAATGGGGCGGTGGCACCGGGACTTTGAAGTACTCTCCTATGCTTTGGACATGGCTCCCATGCACAGGTTTCCTTGTGGAGACGAGATGAGTTCTGCTGGGTGCCTCAGCAAAACCCCTATGCTCGTATTGGAATCAGGCTTTTGAGGAGACATGCCTGTAAACCAAGGCAATGGATCCTATTATGGCCTAGGGTCCTGTCTGGTTCAATCTTCTCCTCTGGGGACATCCATTTATGGTATGAGTGGAGGTCGATTATCAGCTGGTGTCAGACAGCCCTTGTTTGTTCCGGGCGACCTACACTATGGGATGGCCTCAGGGACTTTGGAGGTTTCTCCTAATTTGTACGATTTTGGACAATGGAATGGGCAGAATTCCCATGGATTGTTAGGTACAGTCCTAATGTGTGGCTCCAGGGGCCCCAGCCTGGAGGGTGTGTGGCCCAGGACTTTGAGGACAGAAGTCTGAAAACACAAACTCAGCTTAGGTTTGGGGACGTAGGTATGGCAGGCCTGAGCTACAAACCTTGAGAAGAACTCTTCAGGATATGAAGAAAGTGCGAGTCTGAGGCGCTTGCTCAGGTTTTTGTCTCTGGATTTTGTATCAGCGACGGCACAATCTACAGACGTGAATCGAGATCTCTTGCATCTGAAGTCAGGGCGAGGATCAGACGATCGCTGAAGTTTGTGTTTCTGTCCCTGATGGCCCCTTCACGAAGGGGCGGCATCACGAGGCCATGGGGGTTTTCCCACGATGGGAGTTGTGAGAAGCTCCAAACTGCAAAGTGTCTTCTGAGGACATTTGAGTCCTTTTTTTTCCCTCCAGGCCAATGATTCTGAGCAGGGTTCTAAGGATGCATGGCTGGGTAGCCCACCTCGCATTCCTATTGTCTCCTAGGAACAAGACATGTTATCTGCTGGATCGGGGGAGCAACCGAGGAGGCTGAGTTGAAATGGACTCTCCTTTGGATGGGTCCGAATGTGCTTTTGTGTCTATGGAGACCTTGGAATGAAGCGGGGGCACTGGGGTCCTGAAGGGTTCTTCTAAACAGAGGCTTTGACACAGCTCCAACGTGCAAGTTTCCCAAGGGTAGATGAGATGTTTTCTGATGGGTGACTCAAGAAAGAGCTATATGCTGGTTTTGAAATCCAGGCCTCTGAGGAGAGATGCCTGGAAACCAAAGCAATGGATATGATTAGTGCCTAGGGGCCTGTTCTTTCCTTTTTACCTCTAGGGACATCTGTCTATTGGTCTGAGTACAGGTAGGTGCTCAGATGGGCTCAGATTGCCCCTGTTTTACTTGGGAAGCCACCACTATTGAGATGGATCAGGGACTTTGGAGATTTATCCTATTAGAAGGGATGTGGCCATTGGAATGGGCACACACAATTCCCTTGGAGAGGGCAAGTACAGTCCTCAGGTTTGGCTCCAGGGGCCTGAGCCTGTAGGTTGTGTAGGCCAGGGCTGTTTGGACAGTTGTCTGAAACAACAAACTTGGCTTATGTTTCAGGTCATAGGTATGGCAGGACTTAAACTACAGACCATGAGGAGAACTTTTCGGGATTTGAGAAAAGGGCGAGTGTGAGGCTCTTGCTCAAGTTTTTGTCTCTGGATATCGTGTCACTCATGGTCGTGAAATTTCTGGGTGACTTCATGGGAAATGGACGAGTCTTACTCCCTGGTGGTTTGGACCAGTCCAAAGCGTTTGGGGTCACTCTGTGGGATGGAAGAAGCCCGTTTTTTTTTTTTTTTGATGTTGTTTTCTTTTTAACCTCAGGTGTCTCACCTAATGACGGATTCCTGAGTAGAGCCCTGGGGGGGGGTGACTGGACATTCAGAAATCT